>NC_041384.1:531085274-531121511 GCF_002162155.2 Triticum dicoccoides
TCTGGCCGGCCCTCTCTCTTCTCCACTAAGGCCCATTGTGGCCCATTAATCCCCCGGGGAGTTCCGGTACTTCAAAAAATACCCGATACACTTCGAAACCATTTCAGTGTCCGAATATAACCTTCCAATATATCAATCTTTGTGTGTCGACCATTTTGAGACTCCTCGTCATGTCCTTGATCTCATCCGGGACTCCGAACAACCTTAGGTACATCAAATCACATAACTCATAATACATATCGTTATCGAACGTTAAGCGTGCGGACCCTACGGGTTTGAGAACTATGTAGACATGACCGAGACACATCTCCGGTCAATAACCAATAGCGGAACCTGGATGCTCATATTGGTTCCTACATATTCTACGAAGATCTTTATCGGTCAAACCACACAACAACATACATTATTCCCTTTGTCATCCGTATGTTACTTGCCCGAGATTCGATCGTTGGTATCATCATACCTAGTTCAATCACGTTACCGGAAAGTCTCTTTATTCGTTACGTAATGCATCATCATGCAACAAAATCATTAGTCACATTGCTTGCAAGGCTTATAGTGATGTGCATTACCGAGAGGGCCCAGATACCTCTCCAACAATCGGAGTGACAAATCCTAATCTCGATATATGCCAACTCAACAAACACCATTGCAGACGCCTGTAGAGCATATTTATAATCACCCGGTTACGTTGTGACGTTTGATAGCACACTAAGTGTTCCTCCGGTATTCGGGAGTTGCATAATCTCATAGTCATAGGAACATGTATAAGTCATGAAGAAAGCAATAGCAATAAACTAAACGATCATAGTGCTAAGCTAACAGATGGGTCTTGTCCATCACATCATTCTCTAATGATGTGATCCCATTCATCAAATGAAAACACATGTATATGTCTAGGAAACTTAACCATCTTTGATTGACGAGCTAGTCTAGTAGAGGCATACTAGGGACACTTTGTTTGTCTATGTATTCACACATGTACTAAGTTTCTGGTTAATACAATTCTAGTATGAATAATAAACATTTATCATGATATAAGGAAATATAAATAACAACTTTATTATTGCCTCAGGGCATATTTCCTTCACGCACAACATCACAAATATCCATCATCTCGGTCTCCTCGATACCACGGTGATCCTCTCACGATCACATAAAGATCAACCAAGTTTGGTATCCATGATACATTCGTGATCCTCTCTCGATCACAACCAATATCTTTCTCATCATCGAACCAAGGTTGTTATTAAGCAAGTTATTATTATTACCGTTGACCCATAATGTGACCGACTACGAACTGGGCCAATATCCACGAGCGCGACTATCGATAGATTTAATACACACTCTACAAAGGTTAGTACACTGTACCCACACCATGGAACCCATGGTCTCACACTCCCATTCGGGTGTACGAACGGCATGCCGACAAAACCAATTTATTGCCATCACACTCTCCCAGCCACTCCGACAAACACCCCTTTGGGCTAAGTCCTGGGTGGCCCGGATGTCAACCTGTGACATCCAATGCCACTGTCGTGGCCGGCCACCATTGTGGCCAAACTATAAACGGTCCCAAACGGGGACAATGGTATACCAATCAAAACAACAAGCACATAAGGCTATGCCGTCCTACCCGGCCAAGGTAGCGCCCGCGCATAACCTTCCCTCTTTGGAGGCACCCGCAGAGGCAGGACATTAGACCTAGTTAGGACCCCCCGTAAGGCACGTGTGGCTACACTGGTCAGCTTGATTTGGTGGCACCATGACTCAACCAACAATTGTTCAAGTTTGATTATTATCCGGTTAAACTTGAATGCAATAAGCTAAGTCATAATAAAATAACAAGATGCAACTATAATGCATGATATCAACATAAGCATGTGGGTGCAACATAATCATCAAGCATATCAACAATAATAAACCAGATATCTGAATGAGCATGGCATACTAACGAGCATAAACATCACAAGTATACACTACTCATAAGCATAACATGACTACTAGCATCGGAAATGACTACCATGCAAGAACATAACGCTAATACTATCAAGTAAGCCTGTAACCAACTGGATGCAACGAAACATGCATAGCAACGGTACTTGATAACAGATATTAAACATGCAACAAATGAGCATTACTACCATCAGCATGTACTACTACTACTAAGCAAGGCATACGAAAGTAATACTAGCAAAATACAAGATAACCAGATGCATCCAAACATGTCATGGAGATGAACATGAAACTATAAGCATTACTGAAACACCGATAACCATAGCAAACCAAACCGATAGTTATTAAATGTTCAAGTATAAAACCATGGCTACTGCATGGCAATCATGCAATTGGTTGTCGTGGCTTGCTTGGGAATGAAGAATACACCTGGGAGAAGTTCGGAAAGCTCGCGGAAATAATCGCCGGAAAGGGTTCTCCCTCGGAGGGGGCTGATTAGGGGCAAGGGAAAAAAGGTCATTTCTAGTATGTCAAATCATAGTGAAAATGATAGGAACAGAACATGCTCGACGAGATGAAGATGTGGGCTTTGGAATCACCTCAATCGGAGTTACGGTTGCGGAGATATGCCCGTTCATTCGTTAGGCAGACAATAAATAAAAAACTATTCTTTTCTGCGGCTAACGGTTGAATGTTCACAAAATAAAGGTTTCGGCCGGTGGCTGAAAAACAGAAAGCGTATTTTCATAAATACGTTTCCACTGTACTGAAAGCATATTCTTAACAGAAAGCATAGATAAGTACGCTTTTAGTACGCGAAAGCATAGTTTACAGAATGCACTTCCACTTGCCACGTCAGCTGAGCGGGGTAACTCCCGTGTCACTGACTGGTGGGGTCACATGGGTGGGGCCCGCCTGGCCAGGTCAGCGCTTTCAACCTCTCGCGTTGGGCGAAGCAGAGGCGCATCCTGTAAGTGCATCTAGTGCCACCCCTAGTTGGTTTTGGAGTGTTGACAACAAACCTAGTTGAGGGACTAATGTGTTTGTGAGAATTGCAGGATAACACAGGTAGAAGTCCCTCATTGATTCGATTTTCCTACCAGAGATGACCCCTAAAAATGTATGAAGACATTGATGTCAAAGGTGGTATATGAAGATATTCACATTGAAGACTATGACAAGAGAAGACATCGCATGAAGCCTATGGAGCTCGAAGACTTAGATCTTTCATAGTTCTTTTTCTTCTTCTTTGTTGAGTCATAGGAACCACCGTACTATTAAGTGGGGTCCAAGAGAACCAGTCAGAATGACTGAAGTGATGCTTAACCAAAACCTATGTCTTCGAGTGAAGACTATGAGAGCGAATCTTGTCCAGAGTCGGACAAGTCAGCTTTGCTTGTAGCCCAAGTAAAGTTGTCGTGTGAGTTTGAAATCTGACCGTTGGAACACGTGTCAGTTCCTTAGTGACCTAGGGTCATTTCGGACAAATCAGGTCGGGTTGCCTAGTGGCTATAAATAGCCCACCCCCTACAACCAAAAATGGCTGGCTGCTCAGAGTTAGTATACGGCTTTTGTCGTTTGAGAGCAACCCACCTCGAAGCCTTTGAGAGAGGATTCCTTGCGAGGATAAAGCCCTAACCACCCAGAGCCAAAGAGAATTAGGCATCACTTAAGTCTTCTTGTCTGTGTGATCTGAAGACTTATTACACTTGAGGACTGTGAATCCTCCAGCCGGTTAGGCGTCGCGTTCTGAGCATCCAAGAGACATTGTGGATTGCCGGTGAACAAAGTCTGTGAAGGTTTGGGAGTCTACCTTGAAGACTTACCAGAGTGATTGGGCGAGGTCTGTGTGATCTTAGCTCAAGGGGAATACGGTGAGGACTGGGTGTCCTGAGCTGCGTGTTCAGGACTGGGTGTCCGGGACTGTGTGTCCTCAGGTTTAAATACCTAGGCGCCCTAACCAGACGTACAGTTGTCACAGCAACTGGAACTGGTCCAACACATCATTGTCTTCAACGAGTCACTGGTTTCATCCTTCCCTTCTCTTTACGTACTGTTACTCCTTGTGAAGTCATTGTATGATTGCACTATCTTTTATCTTCACTGAGTGACTGCGTGTTCTGTTTGGCTTCATAATATCTTCCTACCTGATCCTTACTACATTGCTGCTATTAGTCATTGTGCTTTCACTCTATTGAATACTTGACTATGGCTTGCCTACTGTAGTCTACCTTCCACTGCAGGGTAATAGGTTTATTTCTATCGTTTGTCTTCATAACTTCCACGTTTTGAAGACTTTCATAAAAATCGCCTATTCACCCCCCTCTAGTCGATATAACGCACTTTCAGTTGGTATCAGAGCAAGGTACTCCCTTGTTCTGTGTGATTCGGTTTAACCACCTGGAGTTTTAGCTATGTCGACTGCAGGGATAATCAAAGTCTCCGCTGCGTGCCCCGTCTTTGATGGAACTGAATATCCCTACTGGAAGAATAAGATGCGCATGCATCTTGAAGCCATTGATGTCGACCTATGGTATGTCATAAAGAACGACGTTCCCAAGGCTGGAGAAGGTGTCACTGCTGCTGACATCAAGAAGTTCGTTCAACTAGACTCTACTGCCAAGAATATCATCTGTGGTCATCTGACCAAAGGACAGTATGGCCACGTGAGTGCTTTGGAAACATCTAAGCTAGTCTGGGACTGGCTCTCCAAAGTCAACGAAGGCGTCTCAACCCAGAGAGATCAGAGAATCAGTGTCCTTCGCAACCTCTTCAACCGCTTCAAGAGAAATGACAATGAGAATGTCCATCTCACATTTGATCAACTCACTGACATCATGAATGAGCTTCAAGCCCTTGGCGCTACTGAGATCACTAAGCATGAAGTCGTCAAGACACTACTGAGATCACTTGACAGTTCGTTTGACACCCTAGCCCTGATGATTCAAGAACGTCCTGATTTCAAGACACTCGATCCGTCTGACATACTTGAGAGGCTCAACACACATGAGTTTCAGCTTTCTGAGAAAAGAGATATCTACGGTCCAAACTATGGGCGAACTCGTGCCTTGAAGGAAAAAGCTGTCTCCTCATCTGAAGAAGAATCTGACAGCAGTTCTGATGATCCTGAAGACATTGGAAGGGAACTTGCTATGCTTGTGAAGAAGTACCAAAAATTCACCAAGAAGAAAGGCTTCAGAAAGTCTTCCCGATCAAGCTCAAGGAATGATGAAGCTTCTGCTCATGACTACAAGAAGAAAACATGTCACAAGTGCAAGAAACCTGGCCACTTCATCTCTGAGTGTCCGCAGTGGGACAATGAGAACAAAAAGAAGAAGAAGAGCAAGGAATATGACTCTGACGACAAGAAGAAGAAGAAATACTCAAAGTCTTCTTCAAAGTCTTCATCACGCAAGAAGAGCTCATCTAGCAAGGCATGTGCATTTGTTGGCAAGGAAATGGATTTAGAGGAGGAGTCTGCTTCTGAGGAGGCGGAGGTGGAGTCTGAGGAGGAGTCCGATTCTGGCGTCGCAAGTCTGGCTACAGCATACGTTGCCAAGTCCATCTTCAACACTGAAGACAATGACTTCATCACCGGCACCGATGCAAATGACAAGGACCACTCCGCTCCTACCTACTGCTTCATGGCACGCGGTGCCAAGGTAAACACATGCACTACTCACTATCAAACATCTAGTGACGATGACTCTGATTGTGGTTCAAAACCCAGCTACAAAACACTTGCTAAAATTGCAACTGAACAACAAAAAGCCATGGAACATATTCAAAAACTGTTAGACAAAAGCGATGATCTGTTAGGCGCTGAAATGACTCGTTCTGAGTCCTTAATTGAAGACATAAAAAATCTTCACATTAAGTATGAGGAACTTGAAAGTCGTCATGAAACGCTCTCAACAACTCATGAAAAGATTTCCTATGATTATCTTCAAAGGAAGCAAGATCTTGAGAAATTGAGAGCGGCTCATGAAGATCTTCAAAAGGAAAATGAGTCACTTCGCTCCAAACAGATCAGTTCCGCTCAGGAAGGATTTGAACCACCATATCTTAAGTGCATTGAGCGTGATAATGCTACTACTGTTGCTGAATGTTCTACTGCTACTACTGTTGCAATATCTTCAACTGTTGATGTGGGAACTAACCCCTCTACTGAGGATTCCACTGCTATTGCTGATGAGAATGCTAGGTTGAAGACACTGCTTGAAACAGGGATGTACAAAAGTCTTAAAGACACTATGTGATGTCCTCAAAAAGTAGATCTTGAACCAAAACCCGAGGAAAGAGGGTGTTGGGTTTGTAAGGAAAATGAATGCTGATGGCTCTTACTGGAAACCTGAGCAGTACCCCAAAACCACATGGGTTGCTACAAAGGAATCTTCAGCAGATCTATCCAATCTATCTGGCTTCACTTGCGCAAACCCCATTGTCATTGATGAATCCTTTGATGCAAACTATAAACTGTTTAAGAATCAGAATGGTGAAGTGTTTGCCAGGTACATTGGTACTAACTGCAGGAATGGACCGCCTATGAAGAAGATCTGGGTTCCAAAAAAGTGTCTGGAGAATCTTCCTGTGAATGTCATCATGACACCACACGTGAAGAAGACAAACCTCAGACCACAGGCTTCATACGGTCCAAAGGCTTCATACAGACAGAGGACTCACCCGAGTCGCACTAACGCAAATGTTTTGCAGGGAAACCATACTCAGGCCTATGAATATGAGCGCGGTTCATCAAACCGCCATGTTCATAAGACCAAGAACTATTCTGCGTATTCTTATGAGTACTATTGTCCGCCTGCAAGACTTTTTGCTAGGGCTCCAAAGCCAAAGTTCTCAGACGCTGCACTTAGACTTATTGCTTCTAAGCCACCCTTGAAGATGTGGGTGGCTAAGAAAGCTTAACTCTCTTTTGCAGGGAAAGGTCTCCAGCAAAAAACCAAAATTGTCTGACGCTATTGCTGGGGACCTTAAACATCTTGTAGGGCGCAAGATCAAATGCCCGAATGGTCTTACTATGTACTTCATTCCTGAATCGCTTGCTACTCTCCCTATCAGTCCTAATCTGGATCTAAGCTTTCATAACCCACTGGTTCGTCAAATGTTTTTGCTTCACAATTCTCTTCGTGAAGCCTATCCCCCTAACTGCACTGTAGGGTACGACACCAGCGTCTTTAGAATGGATTATTGATAGTGGGTGTACCAACCACATGACTGGCAAAAGAAGCCTTCTTATGGACTCAACCTTACGTCCACCCGACAAGAGTCACATCACATTTGCTGACACTGGTAAAAGTAAGGTATTGGGTCTAGGTATAGTTGCAATCTCAAAGGATCAACACATGGATAAAGTCATTCTTGTTGAATCCCTTGGCTTCAACTTAATGTCTGTCTCAATGCTTTGCGATTTGAACATGATCGTAATATTTGGAAAATATCGCTGCCTTGTACTAATGGAATCTGACAAGTCTCTAGTGTTTGAAGGGTATCGGAAAGATGATTTGTACGTGGTAGATTTTTCGGCAGGACCACAGCTTGCCGTATGTCTTCTAGCATAGGCTTCAGAATGCTGGCTCTGGCATCGGAGGCTAGGGCATGCTTGAAGGAAATATGGCCTAGAGGCAATAATAAAGTTATTATTTATTTCCTTATTTCATGATAAATATTTATTATTCATGCTAGAATTGTATTAACCGGAAACATAATACATGTGTGAATACATAGACAAACACAGTGTCACTAGTATGCCTCTACTTGACTAGCTCGTTAATCAAAGATGGTTATGTTTCCTAACCATGGACAAAGAGTTGTTATTTGATTAACGGGATCACATCATTAGGTGAATGATCTGATTGACATGACCCATTCCATTAGCTTAGCACCCGATCGTTTAGTATGTTGCTATTGCTTTCTTCATGACTTATACATGTTCCTATGACTATGAGATTATGCAACTCCCGTTTGCCGGAGGAACACTTTGTGTGCTACCAAACGTCACAACGTAACTGGGTGATTATAAAGGTGCTCTAGAGGTGTCTCCAAAGGTACATGTTGGGTTGGCGTATTTCGAGATTAGGATTTGTCACTCCGATTGTCGGAGAGGTATCTCTGGGCCCTCTCGATAATGCACATCACTTAAGCCTTGCAAACATTGCAACTAATGAGTTAGTTGCGGGATGATGTATTACATAACGAGTAAAGAGACTTGCCGGTAACGAGATTGAACTAGGTATTGGATACCGACAATCGAATCTCGGGCAAGTGACATACCGATGACAAAGGGAACAACATATGTTGTTATGCGGTCTGACCGATAAAGATCTTCGTAGAATATGTAGGAGCCAATATGGGCATCCAGGTCCCGCTATTGGTTATTGACCGGAGACGTGTCTCGGTCATGTCTACATTGTTCTCGAACCCGTAGGGTCCGCACGCTTAAGGTTTCGATGACAGTTATATTATGAGTTTATGAGTTTTGATGTACCGAAGGAGTTCGCAGTCCCGGATGAGATCGGGGACATGACGAGGAGTCTCGAAATGGCCGAGACGTAAAGATCGATATATTGGACGACTATATTCGGACATCGGAAAGGTTCCGAGTGATTCGGGTATTTTTCGAAGTACCGGGTAGTTACGGGAGAAGCAATGGGCCTTGATGGGCTTTAGTGGGAAGAGGAGAAAGGGCCAAGGGGCTGCTGCGCCCCCCCCCCCTCTAGTCCGAATTGGACTAGGGAAAAGGGGGCCGGCCACCTCTCCTTCTCCTCCACTTCCTTCTCCCTTCCTCCCCTCTTGGTGGACTCCTACTAGGACTTGGAGTCCTAGGACTTGGAGTCCTAGTAGGACTCCACATCCTGGCCGCACCAATTGCCTTGGCCGGCCTCCTCCTCCTCCATCCTTTATATACTGAGGCAAGGGGCACCCCATAGAAACAAGTTGATCTTCGTGATCGTTCCTTAGCCGTGTGCGGTGCCTCCCTCCATCATATTCCACCTTGGTCATATTGTAGCGGTGCTTAGGCGAAGCCCTGCGACAGTAGTACATCAAGATCGTCACCACGCCGTCGTGCTGACGGAATTCTTCCCCGAAACTTTGCTGGATCGGAGTCCAGAGATCGTCATCGAGCTAAACGTGTGTTAGAACTCGGAGGTGCCGTAGTTTCGGTGCTTGATCGGTCGGGCCGTGGAGACGTACGACTACATCAACCAAGTTAACGCTTCCGTTGTTGATCTACAAGGGTACGTAGATCACACTCTCCCCCTCTCGTTGCTATGCATCACCATGATCTTGCGTGTGCATAGGAAAATTTTGAAATTACTACGTTCTCCATCAGTGGCATCAGAGCCTAGGTTTTATGGTTTGATGTTATATGCACGAGTAGAACACAAGTGAGTTGTGGGCGATATAAGTCATACTGCCTACCAGCATGTCATACTTTGGTTCGGCGGTATTGTTGGATGAAGCGGCCCGGACCGACATTACGCGTACGCTTACGCGAGACCGGTTCTCCCGACGTGCTTTGCACATAGGTGGCTTGCGGGTGACTGTTTCTCCAATTTTAGTTGAACTGAGTGTGGCTACGCCCGGTCCTTGTGAAGGTTAAAACGGCATCAACTTGACAAACTATCGTTGTGGTTTTGATGCGTAGGTAAGATTGGTTCTTGCTTAAGCCCGTAGCAGCCACGTAAAACTTGCAACAACAAAGTAGAGGACGTCTAACTTGTTTTTGCAGGGCATGTTGTGATGTGATATGGTCAAAACGTGATGAGATATAAGTTGTCGTATGAGATGATCATGTTTTGTTGAAGTTATCGGCAACTGGCAAAAGCCTTATGGTTGTCTCTTTATTGCATAAGATGCAAGCGCCAAATAATTGCTTTACTTTATCGCTATGCGATAGCAATAGTTGCAAGAGCAATAGTTGGCGAGACGACCATGTGGCGACATATTGATATAGATCAAGATGATGGAGATCATGGTGTCATGCCGGTGATGATGGAAATCATGACGATGCTTTGGAGATGGAGATCAAAGGCACAAGATGATGATGGTCATATCATGTCACATATTTTGATTGCATGTGATGTTTATCTTTTATACATATTATTTTTGCTTAGTTTGACGGTAGCATTTTAAGATGATCTCTCACTAATTATCAAGAGGTGTTCTCCCTGAGTATGCACCGTTGCGAAAGTTCTTCGTGCTGAGACACCACGTGATGATCGGGTGTGATAGGATCTACGTTCAAATACAACGGGTGCAAAACAGTTGCACACGCGGAATACTCAGGTTATACTTGACGAGCCAAGCATATATAGATATGGCCTCGGAACACGGAGACCGAAAGGTCGAGCGTGAATCATATAGTAGATATGATCAACATAGTGATGTTCACCAATGAAACTGCTCCATCTCACGTGATGATCGGCCATGGTTTAGTTGATTTGGATCACGTGATCACTTAGAGGATTAGAGGGATGTCTATCTAAGTGGGAGTTCTTAAGTAATATGATTAATTGAACTTAAATTTATCATGAACTTAGTCCTGGTAGTATTTTGCAAATTATGTTGTAGATCAATAGCTCGCGTTATTGCTTTCATATGTTTATTTTGATATGTTCCTAGAGAAAAATTGTGTTGAAAGATGTTAGTAGCAATGATGCGGATTGGATCCGTGATCTGAGGTTTATCCTCATTGTTGCACAGAGGAATTATGTCCTTGATGCACCGCTAGGTGATAGACCTATTGCAGGAGCAGATGCTGACATTATGAACGTTTGGCTAGCTAAATATGAAGAAAGAGCATCAAGTGTTAATGGTTGACAAGATCACTAGTTTCAAGAAAAGGGCAAAGGGAAGAAGGAGAACTTCAAGAAGAACGGCAAGCAAGTTGCTGCTCAAGTGAAGAAGCCCAAGTCTGGTCCTAAGCCTGAGACTAAGTGCTTCTACTGCAAAGGGACTGGTCACTGGAAGCGGAACTGCCCCAAGTATTTGGCGGATAAGAAGGATGGCAAAGTGAACAAAAGTATATTTGATACACATGTTATTGATGTGTACTTTACTAGTGTTTATAGCAACCCCTCAGTATTTGATACTGGATCAGTTGCTAAGAGTAGTAACTCGAAACAGGAGTTGCAGAATAATCAGAGACTAGTTAAGGGTGAAGTGACGATGTGTGTTGGAAGTAGTTCCAAGATTGATATGATCATCATCGCACACTCCCCTATACTTTCGGGATTAGTGTTGAACCTAAATAAGTATTATTTGGTTTTTGCGTTGAGCATGAATATGATTTGATCATGTTTATTGCAATACGATTATTCATTAAAATCAGAGAATAATTGTTGTTCTATTTACATGAATAAAACCTTTGATGGTCATACACCCAATGAAACAAGTTCATTGGATCTCGATCGTAGTGATACACATATTCATAATATTGAAACCAAAAGATGCGAAGTTAATAATGATAGTGCAACTTATTTGTGGCACTGCTGTTTAGGTCATATTGGTATAAAGCGCATGAAGAAACTCCATGTTGATGGGATTTTGGAATCACTTGGTGCTTGCGAACCATGCCTTATGGTCAAGATGACTAAAGACTCCGTTCTCCGGAACAATGGAGCGAGCAACTGACTTATTGGAAATAATACATACTGATGTATGCGACCCGATAAGTGTTGAAGCTCGCGTCGGGTATCGTTATTTTCTGACCTTCACATATGATTTGAGCAGATATGGGTATATCTGCTTGATGAAACATAAGTCTGAAACATTTGAAAAGTTCAAAGAATTTCAGAGTGAAGTGGAAAATCATCGTGACAAGAAAATAAAAGTTTCTACGATATGATCGCAGAGGTAAAATATTTGAGTTATGAGTTTGGTCTTCAATTAAAACAATGTGAAATAGTTTCACTACTCACGCCACCTGGAACACCATAGTGTAATGGTGTGTCCGAACATCATAACCGTACTTTATTAGATATAGTGCGATCTATGATGTCTCTTACCGATCTACCACTATCGTTTTGGGGTTATGCATTAGAGATAGCTGCATTCATGTTAAAGAGGGCACCATCTAAATCCGTTGAGACGACACCGTGTGAACTATGGTTTGGCAAGAAACCTAAGTTGTCGTTTCTTAAAATTTGGAGTTGCGATGCTTATGTGAAAAAGTTTCATCTCGATAAGCTCAAACTCAAATCGGAGAAATATGTCTTCATAGGATACCCAAAGGAGACAGTTGGGTACACCTTCTATCATAGATCCGAAGGCAAGACATTTGTTGCTAAGAATGGATCCTTTCTAGAGAAGGAGTTTCTCTCGAAAGAAATGAGTGGGAGGAAAGTAGAACTTGATAAGGTAATTGTACCTTCTCCCTTATTGGAAAGTAGTTCATCACAGAAATCTGTTCCTGTGACTACTACACCAATTAGTGAGGAAGCTAATGATGATGATCATGTAACTTCAGATCAAGTTACTACCGAATCTTGTAGGTAAACCAGAGTGAGATCCACACCAGAGTGGTACGGTAATCTTGTTCTGGAAGTTATGTTACTAGACCATGACGAACCTACGAACTACGAGGAAGTGATGATGAGCCCAGATTCCGCAAAATGGCTTGAGGCCATGAAATCTGAGATGGGATCCATGTATGAGAACAAAGTATGGACTTTGGTTGACTTACCCGATGATCGGCAAGCCATAGAAAATAAATGGATCTTCAAGAGGAAGACGGATGCTGATAGTAGTGTTACTATCTACAAAGCTAGAATTGTCGCAAAAAGTTTTCGACAAGTTCAAGGTGTTGACTACGATGAGAGTTTCTCACTCGTATCTATGCTTAAATCTGTCCGAATCATGTTAGCAATTGCCGCATTTTATGAAATCTGGCAAATGGATAACAAAACTACAATCCTTAATGGATTTCTTAAAGAAGAATTGTATATGATGCAACCAGAAGTTTTTGTCAATCCTAAAGGTGTTAACAAAATGTGCAAACTCCAGCGATCCATCTATGGACTGGTGTAAGCATCTCGGAGTTGGAATATACGCTTTGATAAGTTGATCAAAGCATATAGTTTTATACAGACTTGCGGTGAAGCCTGTATTTACAAGAAAGTGAGTGGGAGCACTACAACATTTTTGATAAGTATATGTGAATGACATATTGTTGATTGGAAATAATGTAGAATTATTCTGCAAAGCATAAAGGAGTGTTTGAAAGGAGTTTTTCAAAGAAAAACCTCGGTGAAGTTGCTTACATATTGAGCATCAAGATCTATAGAGATAGATCAAGACGCTTGATAAGTTTTTTCAATAAATACATACCTTGACAAGATTTTGAAGTAGTTCAAAATGGAACAGTCAAAGAAAGAATTTCTTGCCTATGTTACAAGGTGTGAAATTGAGTAAGACTCAAAGCCCGACCACGACAGAAGATAGAAAGAGAATGAATGTCATTCCCTATGCCTTGGTCATAGGTTCTATAAAGTATGCCATGTTGTATACCAGATCTATTGTATGCCCTACCACTGAGTTTGGCAAGGGAGTACGATAGTGATCTAAGAGTAGATCACTGGACATCAGTCAAAATTATCCTTAGTAGAATAAGGATATGTTTCTCGATTATGGAAGTGAAAAAAGGTTCGTCATAAAGGGTTACGCCGATGCAAGTTTTGACACTAATCTAGATGACTCTAAGTCTCGGTCTAGATACATATTGAAAGTGGGAGCAATTAGCTAGAGTAGCTCCATGCAGAGCATTGTTGACATAGAAATTTCCAAAATACATGCGGATCTGAATGTGGCAGACCCGTTGACTAAGATTCTCTCACAAGCAAAACATGATCACACCTTAGAACCCTTTGAGTGTTGGTCACATGGCGATGTGAACTATGGGTGTTAATCACATGATGATGTGAACTATCGATGTTAATCACATGGTGATGTGATCTAGATTATTGACTCTAGTGCAAGTGGGAGACTGAAGGAAATATGCCCTAGAGGCAATAATAAAGTTATTATTTATTTCCTTATTTCATGATAAATATTTATTATTCATGCTAGAATTGTATTAACCGGAAACATAATACATGTGTGAATACATAGACAAACAGAGTGTCACTAGTAGGCCTCTACTTGACTAGCTCGTTAATCAAAGATGGTTATGTTTCCTAACCATGGACAAAGAGTTGTTATTTGATTAACGGGATCACATCATTAGGTGAATGATCTGATTGACATGACCCATTCCATTAGCTTAGCACCCAATCGTTTAGTATGTTGCTATTGCTTTCTTCATGACTTATACATGTTCCTATGACTATGAGATTATGCAACTCCCGTTTGCTGGAGGAACACTTTGTGTGCTACCAAATGTCACAACGTAACTGGGTGATTATAAAGGTGCTCTACAAGTGTCTCCAAAGGTACATGTTGGGTTGGCGTATTTCAAGATTAAGATTTGTCACTCCGATTGTCGGAGAGGTATCTCTGGGCCCTCTCGGTAATGCACATCACTTAAGCCTTGCAAGCATTGCAACTAATGAGTTAGTTGCAGGATGATGTATTACAGAACGAGTAAAGAGACTTGCCGGTAACGAGATTGAACTAGGTATTGGATACCGACGATCGAATCTCGGGCAAGTAACATACCGATGACAAAGGGAACAACGTATGTTGTTATGCGGTCTGACCGATAAAGATCTTCGTAGAATATGTAGGAGCCAATATGGGCATCTAGGTCCCGCTATTGGTTATTGACCGGAGACGTGTCTCGGTCATGTCTACATTGTTCTCGAACCCGTAGGGTCCGCACGCTTAAGGTTTCGATGACAGTTATATTATGAGTTTATGAGTTTTCATGTACCGAAGGAGTTCGGAGTCCTGGATGAGATCGCGGACATGACGAGGAGTCTCGAAATGGTCGAGACGTAAAGATCGATATATTGGACGACTATATTCGGACATCGGAAATGTTCCGAGTGATTCGGGTATTTTTCGGAGTACCGGGTAGTTACACGAGAAGCAATGGGCCTTGATGGGCTTTAGTGGGAAGAGGAGAAAGGGCCAAGGGGCTGCTGCGCCCCCCCTCCCCTCTAGTCCGAATTGGACTAGGGAAAAGGGGGCCGGCCACCTCTCCTTCTCCTCCACTTCCTTCTCCCTTCCTCCCCTCTTGGTGGACTCCTACTAGGACTTGGAGTCCTAGTAGGACTCCACATCCTGGCCGCACCAATTGCCTTGGCCGGCCTCCACCTCCTCCATCCTTTATATACTGAGGCAAGGGGCACCCCATAGAAACAAGTTGATCTTCGTGATCGTTCCTTAGCCGTGTGGGGTGCCCCCCTCCACCATATTCCACCTTGGTCATATTGTAGCGGTGCTTAGGCGAAGCCCTGCGACAGTAGAACATCAAGATCGTCACCACGCCGTCGTGCTGACGGAACTCTTCCCCGACACTTTGCTGGATCGGAGTCCGGAGATTGTCATCGAGTTGAACGTGTGCTAGAACTTGGAGGTGCCGTAGTTTCGGTGCTTGATCGGTCGGGCCGTGGAGACATACGACTACATCAACCAAGTTAACGCTTCCGTTGTCGATCTACAAGGGTACGTAGATCACACTATCCCCCTCTCGTTGCTATGCATCACCATGATCTTGCGTGTGCGTAGGAAATTTTTGAAATTACTACGTTCCCCATCAATGCTGGCATGAGGAACCTCCACACCCTTGCAAAGAAGAAGCATGTCATAGGCATCGGGGGCGTCAAGTTCAAGAAAGATCACTTATGCGGTTCCTGTGAAGCAGGGAAGATGACGAGGGCCAAAGATCCCTCGAAGACAATCATGACAACCACTCGACCCTTCGAACTGCTCCACATGAATCTTTTCGGTCCCACTCATTAATCAACTCTTACTACTACTGCTTGCCTCTATGGCTTTGTTATTGTTGATGATTATTCTAGATATACTTGGGTGCACATAATCCTCTACAAGACTGAAGTGCAGGATGTCTTCAGACGCTTCGCCAATCGAGCAATGAACAATTATGGCGCCAAGATAAAGCACATCAGAAGTGACAATGGCACTGAATTCAAGAACACTGGCCTTGATACATATCATGATACCTTGGGCATCACACATGAATTCTCAGCCCCATACACCCCACAGCAGAATGGCATCGTCGAACGCAAGAACAGGACACTTATTGAGATGGCCCGAACGATGCTTGATGAATACAAGACTCCAAGAAAATTCTGGCCTGAAGCCATTTATACTGCATGTCATACAATCAATCGTTTTTATCTTCACAAGCGTCTGAACAAGACATCTTATGAGCTCCTTACTGGCAAGAAGCCAAATGTCAGTTACTTCAGAGTATTTGGTGCCAGGTGCTGGATCAAGGATCCACATCACCCTTCAAAATTTGCACCAAAAGCACATGAGGGTTTTATGCTTGGATATGGAAAGGATTCGCACTCCTACAGAGTCTTCAATCTCTTTCATTATAAAGTGGTTGAAACAGTGGATGTGCGGTTTGATGAGACTAACGGTTCACAAAGAGAGCACCTCCCAAATATGCTAGATGAAGTTCCATCCAGCGAATCAATCAAGCTTATGGGAACCGGAGAAATCATACCATCTGAAGCTCAACCAGAAGAGGAGCTTATCATCTCCGCACCTGATCAACCTGAAGACAATGCTCAGCCTGAAGACAATCCCACTAACAATGACAATGATCAGCAAGAGCAAAACCTTCGCCCTGTACATCCTCGTGTTGCCAATGAAGTGCAGATTGAGAGAATAATTGACAGCATCATGCACCCGGTCCGCTCACTCGATCAAGGGCAACTCAGCTGGCAAATTTCTGTGGGCACTTCGCATTCATCTCAATAACAGAACCCAAGAAAGTTGAAGAAGCCTTCATGGAACCTGAATGGATTCAAGCTATGCAAGAAGAGCTTCAACAGTTTGAGCTGAATAATGTATGGGAACTGGTTAAGCGTCCTGATCCCCGAAAGCACAACATAATAGGCACCAAATGGATATACCGCAACAAGCAAGATGAGCATGGTCAAGTTGTCAGAAACAAAGCTCGTCTCGTTGCTCAAGGATATTCTCAAGTGGAAGGCATTGACTTCGATGAAACATTTGCTCCTGTGGCTAGACTTGAAGCCATACGCATACTGCTGGCCTATGCCAATCATCACAACATACTTCTATATCAAATAGATGTGAAGAGCGCCTTTCTCAATGGCAAGATTGAAGAAGAAGTGTATGTTGCACAACCGCCTAGCTTTGAAGATCCAAAACATTCTGACATGGTATACAAGCTCAACAAGGCACTGTATGGCCTCAAACAAGCCCCTCGGGCCTGGTATGACACACTCAAATACTTCCTGAAGAGCAAAGGCTTCATACCTGGTTCCCTAGACCCCACTCTCTTCACGAAGACATATGATGGTGAACTGTTTGTGTGCCAAATATATGTGGATGACATTATCTTCGGCTGCACCAATCAGAAGTACAGTGAAGAGTTTGGATATATGATGCAAGAGCAATATCATATGTCCATGATGGGAGAGCTGAAGTTCTTCCTCGGTCTCCAAATACGACAGCAACGCAACGGCATCTTCATATCTCAAGAGAAGTATCTCAAAGATTGCCTGAAGAAGTTCGGTATGCAAGACTGCAAAGGCTTCATGACGCCAATGCCAGCCAAGCATCATCTGGGTCCCGACGATAATGGTAAAGAGTTCGATCAAAAGGTATACCGCTCCATGATTGGTTCTTTGCTTTATCTATGTGCATCTAGGCCAGATATTATGCTTAGTGTTTGCATGTGTGCTCGATTCCAAGCGACACCAAAGGAGTCGCATCACTTAGCTGTGAAGCGAATTCTTCGATATTTGGCTCACACCCCAACTCTAGGATTATGGTATCTAAAGGGCTCAGAGTTTGATCTGGTTGGATTCTCGGATGCTGATTATGCTGGTGACAAAGTGGATCGCAAGTCTACATTAGGCACATGTCACTTTCTGGGACGATCACTTGTATGTTGGTCTTTAAAGAAGCAGAACTGTGTATCTCTCTCCACTGTTGAATCTGAATACATTGCTACTGGACCTTGCTGCGCTCAGCTTTTGTGGATGAAGCAAACACTCAAGGACTATGGCATTCATCTGAAGCAAGTGCCACTCTACTGCGACAACGAAAGCGCCATCAAGATTGCCAACAACCCAGTTCAGCACTCGAAGACAAAGCACATTGAAATTCGTCATCACTTTCTCAGAGATCATGTTGTGAAGGAAGATATTGATATCATACACGTCAACACTGAAGAGCAATTGGCAGATATCTTCACCAAGCCCTTGGATGAGAAGAGATTTTGCAAGTTACAGTGTGAGCTAAATATCCTGGAATCCTCAAATGTCCTGTGATCAGGCACACATCCTAACACTTATGCATATTGATGACTTAGATGTGCAACACACGAAGTAAAGTATATCTTCAATCAATGAAGACATACATTCTAAGTGTGAATACATTAATGTGGAATTTGACTTCGGAGTGCCACGATAATTGTGTGCCGTGTCTGGGTCTAATACTTCCTATACGGTGGGTAACGCCACGACCAAATGTTCTGTTTGAAGTGTTTCACTCACGGCGTTACATTTGCTATGTCTTCACATTTGGTATTGGCTTCAATCTCAACATATCTTCATGATTATCTTCACTATGTTGATTATATATATATATATATATATATATATATATATATATATATATATACTAGTGTTCTGTCCTCTTCAACATTCACTTATAGCTATGTCTTCTTGTTGAATCTTTTGAACTAAGTGAATGTGATCGGACCCTAACCTCTCTATGCTTTCTATCTCAAACTCTATCTCTCCAAATCATATGCATTCTATTGAAACCGTCGAATGTCTTCTCTGCCTCCTTGTCAGCAGAAGATACAGAGACAACCATTAAGTCCGTTTTCAATGCTCATTCCTCCACCTGAAACCCGGAGAAGTGGGAACGACCACCTGACAATCCAGGCGTGCGTGGGACGTGGAACAAACCCCAATATGCTGCATGATGGCCACATGTTACTCAGATGCGAATCGCCAGGGGCACCTATGTAATAACGCAGTGCCGCCCCTGTACCTATAAATACACACCTCACAGCAGTCATTATCTCTTCTTCCACTCTCGCACGAACCCTAGCGCCACCGCTAGCCCTCGACGACGCCGGTGACGAAGCGCTTCGCTGCCGCAACCTCTCCGACGCCGTCTTCACGCTGACTGCGAACATCGTCTTCTCCGCCATCGCCGTAGGTGTCCTCCGTCGCCAAGTTAGGGCACGGACGATCGAACTGCTCAGCCTCCTCTTCCACTCCGTCTAGCAGTTCTTCGTGTGGTAAATAAAACCTCCTTTTTACGGCCTCTTTGATCCTATAGCTTTATCACTTTCTACCACAAGCAGTTTCTATTCACCCAAGTTGGATCTCTTTCATACTGCATCTCATAACATGCCTAGTATATTCACTTATGCTTCACAAAGTAGTTAGATTCCTCACTTGTACTGATCCGTGGATTCGTACAAATCTGGAACCAACTCCTTATCTATGAGTGAATGTCTTCGCACGATGAGGTCAATGTCTTCTAAACTGATTTATCTTCAAAATCTTCTGAGAATGCATATGACCTCTTCCCCTTCCCTCGCACCTTAATGCTGTCACAGGTACATGTCCGTGGGAGAATCCCTTGGTTCTCATAGTCTGCATTCATTTGCACAATTCTTACAGCATCGCATAAATTCTCCCGAAGCCAGTTCTTGTTTGTCTAGCAAGCGAAAACCTTTGAAGCCTCTGAACGTATTGAAGCCTTTCAGATTAAGGTTCATGCCTTCAGAAAAATCAGCAAGGAAGGGTGGCAGAAAGTGTCGAGGAGAAACATCAAGAGATCTGCCTGATGACCTCTCAGAGCTGTACAAGACAGATCCTGAAGAGGATTACAATCAGCGCAAGACGCAAATCCAATGGATTCGACGCTATTGGGCAGAACAGTGGTTCAAGTACAGATTTGTGACCAAGGAATATGCTGAAAAGAATGCCATCAAGCGACCATGGGGAGACATCCTCTACAAAAATCTTCAACCTAGGACCAGAGATGAAGCCATTGAACAAGGCTTCTATCCCTGCATGGTCCGTGGACCACAGCCTGCGGATGATGACCCATCGTCCCTTCTATGGTGTCGTGATGACAATCTGTTTAAGCGCAACTTCCAGTTTGCCCAGAACTCAGCGAAGCAGAACAAGAAGACTTTGGGTTTAGATTTCAACCCTGGTCCCTCTGCTCTCCGTGCCGATGGAACTCGCGAAGCTGAACCCAATCTTCTTGGGCCCTTCTACAATCTTGAAGGCCTCATCACTCACATCATGGTTCAAGGGACAGCTGTGAATGAGCCTGCAGATGACGCTGAATCAAATGAAGCGCCTGCAGTGCCAAAGCCAAAGAAGCTGAAGCAACCAAAAGCTTCAAAGCCGGCCTCTGCACCAAAAATCTCACGGGCGAAGCCACTGGCAACTGCACCTCCTGAAGACAGTGTGCAGTCTGAAGATTTGTCATGCATCTCCAAGCCCCAGAAGGTCAAGATGCCTCTGCCACACACCGGCCAAGAGCTAACAGCTACTGCCATTCTGCGCAATGATGCCATTGATCTGTCAAGTGATGAAGATCTTGCAGATGACGCTCTTGAGCAACTCATCAAGAGCAAAGAAGAAGCAGAAATCTTCAATGATCTGCCTCTCTTTGATGTAACAATCATCCACAACTTCATTGATGAGTGGTTTGACACGCCAAACATCAGCTTCGAAGATCTGCAACTACCCATTGGCCTCAGTGTCGCCTTCCATGGTGCCATTGCTTCAGAGCTAGCCCTCGCTCAGCGCATCGTCGAACTGAAGCAAAAGATTGACTATGAAAAGGCTCAGTTCAAGAAGCATATGGCCAAGCTTAGCGTGCAAGAGGTGAAAAACTTCAAGATTATGCTGCATGAGCTCAAAGAAGCCTTTCTCAAGAAACGCACAGAAGCTCAGGGTTCTCGGGAGCGTATGAAGAACCTAGCTGACAAGTGTGTGCAAGGCTACAACAAAGCTGAGAAGCGCAAGGCCCTTGGGCGTCCGGGCATTGATCCTAGGATGGCTGCTAAGCAGAAGAAGAAGCCCATTGTGACCGAACCTCTCGCACCAAGGTAGGAAGCAGATCCCATTGTCTTGCCAACTAGAATGACTGGCTCGAAGCCAAAAAGACGGTCAACCGCTTCAGAGCTGAAGAAGACGAGGACTGCTGAGGCTGAAGCCAGGAAGAGGAAACATCCCGAGGCCTCTCCTACTGCCCCCTCCAAGAAGAAGAGGAAGACCAAGAAAGAACGGGCTGCTCCCACAGAGCCTTTGATTGTTGAACCCATTTCCATGGTTCGTCCTGACGCTGAACGCCAACTGACAATCCATGAGCCTGCTTTCATAGAGGCTCATGAAGCTGAAGACTTTCCAGCAGCTGATCCCATCGCTGCTGACGACATTGGTCACCATGACCATGTAGAAGATGGTGCAGTCCTTCCTCAGCCCGAGCACAGCGAACTCATCAGCATTGGTCGTCCTCTGACGCCAATTGCTCAGGATGCTTCATGGGCTGATCGCCCAC
Source organism: Triticum dicoccoides (assembly GCF_002162155.2). Classification (NCBI taxonomy): domain Eukaryota; kingdom Viridiplantae; phylum Streptophyta; class Magnoliopsida; order Poales; family Poaceae; genus Triticum; species Triticum dicoccoides. Next base: position 531,106,956 of record NC_041384.1, read on the forward strand.
AAGAGGAAGAAGACGTTGAGGCCCAGCCAACTCCAACTACACAGGCGTTGCCTGCGTTGTGCAGGCTTCACAAAGGACCAAGGCCTCCAGTCTCTGCGTCTGAAGCTGAAGCTGCTGAAGACATTCCGGCTTCATCAGCCGATGAAGAAGAAGTCCCACAAGCTGCTACTCCCCTGTCCCACCAAGAAGCGGTTCTCGAGGAGAACGTGGTTGTGACCGACCCTCCAACTCGTCAAGTGGAGGTTGAAAATCTTGAGGCTGCCACCACCAACACCAATGAAGCCACTGACGTTGTCATGGCTGAAGCTAATGTGGAGCCCTCACCAACAAAAGCACCAGAAGTCAGCGAATCCACTGATCCCACTGCTTCTGTTCCTGCGCCTGCTGCCGGTCCTCAGTTCAACTATCATGTTGAGCACAGGCCTCAGGTACAGAAGCCAATCCCAAGATTTCCAAGGTTCCCAGGTCCTGCATCAGCACCTGGATCCTTCAATATCAATGGCTTCAGAGCATACAACACATTCTTCAATAGCTCCAGGAACCCCTACTCAAGGGAAAGAATATCATTTGATCGGTTCTGGAGCTATCCACAGCGAAGCTATTACTCCTGCATTCTATACAATCAAGGTCGCATCTTCCCACACAAGCGTCTTGACATTGAAGCAATAGCTGGTCTGCCCTGTCTGGAAGAAGCTCTGGATTGCTTCAAAGAGGTTGTATTGCTGCCGTTCGTCACTGACCAAGAGCATTGGAATGAAGAGTTGCTACTCCAATTCTATGCCACACTTCACATCCGCGGGTATAACAGAGATCCGAAGACTTGGGTCCTGGAGTGGATGACAGGAAATGTTCATCACGAAGCCAAAGCCTTTGACATCATTGAGCTCACTAGTCTACCCACTCCCGGCGATCTCTACGAATCTGGCTGTCAACTTCACAGTGAAGCTGTGGAGAGCATCTTTCAGAAGCCTGAACCTAACATGAGTCAGATGCTCAGTATGATGAAGCCATTACCCCAAGATGCTGCATATCCCAAAGAGTTCTTTGTTGAAGACCTAGAGTATCTGCCAAGGACTATTTATCACATCATAAGGCGAACTCTCTGGCCCATCAAAGGGCACTCTCCACATGCCAAGCTGGAAGGCGCAATGAAGACTTTGGTCTTCTATATTCTTCATGGAAAATGCTTCAATGCACAGGACTTCTTCATTTGCCAACTTGCTGCATCAGGCTCTGATCTGTTTGGCTTGAAGTTCTACGCCCCATGGGTAATGCGGCTGATCAAACTTCACTCCGCTATCTCATATCAGCCATCTGCTCGCAATCATCGGATTTTTCTGCCTGATGTGGATATGTCTATTGAAGCCATCTATCCTGAGCCTGCCAAGGAACCTCTAAGTCTTCAGAATGCAGAGCATCAAAGTTTTGCTCAGAACATTGAAGGAGTTGAAGCAGTCACTCATGTGTATCCTTTGGCTGGCAATACACGTGCACCGCATCCTGCTCTCACTGAAGCCACTGACAGTACAACTGCCCCACGACCCAAGAAGTGCACTCGTGTTCTCAATGACCGAGAGCTTCTTGTGGCTCTTCATCAGAAACAGGATATGCATCATGACTGGCTGAAGCGTCAAATGCAAAGCCTCTTGGTGGATGTTAATCGCATTCGCAATCTTGCCACCAAGAATGCCTTTGTTGCTCATGAAACCTCTCGATGCACATGGAAAGGGGTGACGCTGATGTGTTCTGAAGATGATCTTCAAGAGGATGGCTTCTTTGAGTGCTTCAAGTTTGACTCCACACCTCCTCGAAGGGCAGTGCTGCGACAAACTCCATCTCTTGAAGACTCTGAGTTCTCTACCTCTGCTGCAACTGTAAATGCCAGAGTGATCGAGGATGACGACGATGCTACTTCACCGCTGCCTCCTTCAGCACGCTTCGACACTGCTCCAAGCTCTTCTGCACCGTCGAACACCACCAACGACCCTGCTGCTTCACCTACTCTTCATGGTAATGAGTAGAGGCTCTATGTCTTCAAAACTTTTTGGTCCTTACTGACAAAAGGGGGAGAAGCATATGAGTTTAATAGTCTTCAAGCGGGTCCATATGGGCGGGTGCTTCATATTTTGCTTCGTGTTTACAACTCTCGTTTTTGATACATTTGGTTCTTTGAGTTGTAACACTTAAACTCGATGGTCGTCTGCTACCTATTTGCCATTTTGTGATGCGATGATAAATTCCGCATGTGCGACGATAAATTCCGCACTTAGATCATTTTGCAGACGTCCATTTTCCATTATGCATGTCATTATCTTCACATACCTTCACATGCATAGTGGATTGTCATCATAAGTTGAAGAGGATCTCCACAAGCACAACCTGCCATGTGCATTTGCATTCCAAAAGCAAACTACTTATATGCACATCTTCAGGGGGAGCCCTTGCAACTTATGAAGACAACTCCTTATCCTTTACAATTTCACATATTATATTCCCCGTTGAAAACTTCAACTAGTTTGTCATCAATCACCAAAAAGGGGGAGATTGTAAGTGCATCTAGTGCCACCCCTAGTTGGTTTTGGAGTATTGACGACAAACCTAGTTGAGGGACTAATGTGTTTGTGAGAATTGCAGGATAACACAGGTAGAAGTCCCTCATTGATTTGGTTTTCCTACCAGAGATGACCCCTAAAAATGTATGAAGACATTGATGTCAAAGGTGGTATATGAAGATATTCACATTGAAGACTATGACAAGAGAAGACATCACATGAAGCCTATGGAGCTCGAAGACTTAGGTCTTTCGTAGTTCTTTTTCTTCTTCTTTGTTGAGTCATAGGAACCACCATACTGTTAAGTGGGGTCCAAGAGAACCAGTCAGAATGACTGAAGTGATGCTTAACCAAAACCTATGTCTTCGAGTGAAGACTATGAGAGCGAATCTTGTCCAGAGTCGGACAAGTCAGCTTTGCTTGTAGCCCAAGTAAAGTTGTCGTGTGAGTTTGAAATCTGACCGTTGGAACACGTGTCAGTTCCTTAGTGACCTAGGGTCATTTCGGACAAATCAGGTCGGGTTGCCTAGTGGCTATAAATAGCCCACCCCCTACAACCAAAAATGGCTGGCTGCTCAGAGTTAGTATACGGCTTTTGTCGTTTGAGAGCAACCCACCTCGAAGCCTTTGAGAGAGGATTCCTTGCGAGGATAAAGCCCTAACCACCCAGAGCCAAAGAGAATTAGGCATCACTTAAGTCTTCTTGTCTGTGTGATCTGAAGACTTATTACACTTGAGGACTGTGAATCCTCCAGCCGGTTAGGCGTCGCGTTGTGAGCATCCAAGTCTGTGAAGGTTTGGGAGTCTACCTTGAAGACTTACCAGAGTGATTGGGCGAGGTCTGTGTGACCTTAGCTCAAGGGGAATACGGTGAGGACTGGGTGTCCTGAGCTGCGTGTTCAGGACTGGGTGTCCGGGACTGTGTGTCCTCAGGTTTAAATACCTAGGCTCCGTAACCAGACGTACAGTTGTCACAGCAACTGGAACTGGTCCAACACATCATTGTCTTCAACGAGTCACTGGTTTCATCCTTCCCTTCTCTTTACGTACTGTTACTCCTTGTGAAGTCATTGTATGATTGCACTATCTTTTATCTTCACTGAGTGACTGCGTGTTCTATTTGGCTTCATAATATCTTCCTACCTGATCCTTACTACATTGCTGCTATTAGTCATTGTGCTTTCACTCTATTGAATACTTGACTATGGCTTGCCTAGTGTAGTCTACCTTCCCTGCAGGGTAATAGGTTTATTTCTATCGTTTGTCTTCATAACTTCCACGTTTTGAAGACTTTCATAAAAATCGCCTATTCACCCTCCCTCTAGTCGATATAATGCACTTTCACAGCCGGCTACCCCGACAGCGACAGCGGGCACGTCCGGCCACCATCCACGACGCTCCGCCTACCGAAATGCTTAGGAGAAGAAGACGCATCGGTGGGTGGTGAAGTTGACCACCGAGGAGCTCTGGAGTGGGTGCGGCCATGCCCGTGGTGGAGGGATTCGATCGCTGGCGAACTTGTGGCAGAAAGCCACTGGGGGAGGAGGGGGAGTACCGGGGAGGCTTCTAGGTGGTGGGGGAGGCGTCTGGAGGTGCTAGAGGGAAGAGGGGAGGCCTTGCTTGCCGAAATCGAGAAGGACAGGGGCGATGGCCATGGTGGCAATGGCCGGCAAGGGGAGCTCCTCTCGCTCGGGCTGGTGACTAGGGGGGGTAGGGGAGAGTGGTGGAGGTGATGAGGTGCTCGGGAGGCCGCAGGGAGGCCTATATATAATCGTGGCCGAGGGGGATGACCGCGAACGCGTGGCCATGGCTCGGCCATGGCCGTGTATGTGTGTACACGCCAGCGAGGTCGATGGAAGGCGACAGGGAGCAATAGGGGAGGGTTCACGGTAGTAGAGATGGCCAAGGGGCACGGGGGAGAAGCAGCCAGGGGAGGAAGACGACGTCCATCTACAATGCGTCCATGGGCACGCGACGACGAGCGCCAGCGAGCGGGCTTCCAGAGGGGGAGAGAGGTCCGGGGAAAATAGGACGGCAAGGGTGAGCTGGGAGACACACCCGTGCTCGCTGAGACACCAAGCAGTAGAGGGGCCCGAAGCAATCGACAACCAGCTCGCGTCCACTGCATGCCAGGGGGTGGTCACACTACAAAAGAAAATACACTTCCGTGATGATACGTCTTTGTCACAGTAGGTCACATTTTCTGTCATTGTATGTACATCCTTGATGATTTTATGACAGAATCAAGATAGTCATACCTGTGTTGTCGTAGAAGTGTTCCATGACAATACCAAAATTATCATCACGGAAGTGTTCACTTCAATGACGATAAATGATGCGTCATGGAAGTTCTTTCGCCTAGGGTAACCTACACGTGGCATCCACTGTAACGGGTCACCGTTAAGCTATCGGGTCCGGTTTTGGATCCGATAACCCGTTAACAGCCCAGACCAATGATGATTTCCTACGTGTAAAATTCTCATTGGTGGAAGGAAACATGTGTCAGCTCATCATTGGGTCAGATTTTTTTGAGAAGACTCATTGGGTCAGATAGGCACCTATGATATGTCGACACGTGCGACGGCCCACCACTGGCCCATTTAGCTAACAAAGACCGGCCCATTTGACTTGGTCAAAAGTTAGCGGGCCAGCCCATGAAAAGCCTGTTAACTGTCCATTCGCAAATAGCCCATTTTACGGCCCTGTAACTCATGGCCTGCTAGGGCCTTCCCGAAATCGGCCCAACAACATCATATGGGCCGTCGAATATAACACCAGTCCGTTTCACTTTCGGCCCATGTATGGCCCACGACGTCTTTCGGCCCATATGAGGCCTTTCGTATCTTTAGGCCCTTTAGTGGCCCACAGTGACTCTAGCCTATAATGAATAGTAAATTTCTTTGTACCCATTAAAGGCCCATGATTCACATGGGCTGTTTCCAACCCATGTTAGCTTTTGGCCTACTGACGGCCCATACGTTCTTGGGCTCCTTTCCGGCCCTTGATTACTTCCGACCCGTTGCTGGCCTGTTCCCCTAATGGGTCAAATTCGGCCCGTGGCTAGAGTCGGCCCGTTTGTGGCCTGTTAACCCGTTGCGCCGTTTCCAGACTGTTCTATATTCTGGCCCATTAACGACCTGTTATGCCTGTGACAGAATTAAGCCTTTCTTGTCCTCAGGCCTTTTAACGGCTTGTTCCTGTGCTGGGTCTATACCAATTACGCCCGTTTATGGCCCATGTGGACCCATTTATCTGACGGCCCGAGGCCCACCGATTCTACGGCCCGTTGGAGGCCCATTTATCCGACGGCCCATAGGAGGCCCATGGATCCTATGACCCGTAGCCGGGTCAAGGTTACCACGGTCCGTATATGATCCATGGTTGTTGCAACCACTACCAAACCAGGGAAAAAGAAGACTAGGAAATAAATAAGCCCGAAACTAATGCTAGGCTATTAAGGCGATTGCATGGATTACATCCACTAAGCATCAAAGTTCGCCACTAGTGCAAATATAGGGAACACCCTACACTATATGTTGGGGATATAACTATTAGGTATGACCCGCCCAGGAGTGGCCGGGTTATACCTATGGCGATTCATGAAGCCCAAGACAACTCTGGAAGATGGCGGTTTAGTTAAGGGCCCAAGACCCAAAGGTGACTCAAGGCCCATAGAGATAAACCGCTGTATGTAGATACCTTGCACTGTAAGGCAAGAATAGTTAGAGACCGAGCCGGACACTGTTTATGAGCCGGCCGGGATTCTACGAGCCGCAGGGGGCAGCCTTTGTATATAAAGGGACGACCCAACGGCGGTTCAGGGCAAGAAACAACAGATCGAGAGCCAGGTTAAGCATATTCGCTCCCTGGTCATCGAAACCCTAGCAATACCACCTCAAACTGGATTAGGGCTTTACCTTCACCGCAAGGGGCCGAACCGGTATAAAACTCCTTGTGTCCTTTGTCCCGTTTAACCCCTTTAAGCTTCCTAGTTGCGATGGCTCCACGATTAAGTCCTTTCACTAGGACATCTGCCGTGACAATTCCATGACACTATACAAAAATGGCTTGCTGTTTTCTTCAGCCGGTGGCTGCACGTTAAGAACAAATTTTGTATCGCAAAAAAAAATTACAACCATAAAACAGAAGCAAGGTTGGCATAAAAGTTAACAGTCTGGCAGATAAATGCACCACCAGAAGTTCAGAAGCTCAGTTCATTTGACCTGGCTATTAAGTTTTCATGTTGTATTGTCCGATGGAGCACCATAACCTTCGCCTTCATTTCTCCTCGGCTCCTGAACAACATAGCGAATGTCTGATAGTCTGGTTTCAAAACCATGCATATCTTGACGACATCGAACAATGGATGTCCTTGTTTCACAAAGGGTCTCTATTAGGGAATGGACTTGTGTCTAGAGCGCAGATATAACATTGTTTTGAGCTTTCATATATAGTTTGGACGAGATTGCCTCAACAACCAACCCAATATTACACAGGAACATGTTTTTGGCACTGTTAGTGGACAGGTACTGACCCACTGCAGCAAGAGGTGACATTCCGGTTATAGTTGCCTCGTCACCTTCAGAAGGTGGCGGTTCCACCATTTTTTCCATAGCTTGCTGAAAAGTTGAGTTTTTACATTAGTAGTACCAGAACAAAAGATATCAAGGAGGCATCAAAACCAAACAAAACAGGTTTGGTCTATATACAAAACTTTTTCTGGTGAACCCGTGTAAAATATTAGTTGTATTTTACTGCAAAGTACATAATAAAACCAGGTTCCAAACATATGACCATGTACCATGGCTAATGTAATGTCTATTTCTTCATATTGTATTGACAACTAAGGATAAAGAGACAAAGTTTATAATACGGTAAGCATAGTACGACATCATTGATATCACAAAACAACTGAGAACAGACAAACACGCAATTGTAACATTGTGTGGGCAAGTCCAACACGGAACTAGATTACAGATCAAGATCAAAGGAACATCACTCCTCTCTTTTAAACCTTCTAAGGTGCAATGATACGCTAAGACAATTGTGTATAAAATTGAAAAGAGTAATAGACATTGGCTGCAAACCATGCAGTTGAATGCACAAGTCCGAGTAAGTAGTAGTTAAAAGGCACGAGGATTAAGGACTTACAACAACGGCTTTGACTAGTGTAGTCATGCCCTTCGTCTTGGTAGTGTGACAGTCCTTGAAGATTTCCACAACATTTGGTTCATGTACTTTTTGGTCCTTGCGGGCTTTCCCCTGCATTTGGAACAAGTCAATATAGATCTGATAATATGGTACAACGAAAAGAGTGAAACAACAACTAATTACAAGAGCCTCGCAGTGTGCAATATAGCTACGAGATCCTGTCATCTGTTGGAATTTCACTTTTGTACGGTTGGCCTTATTCTTTGAATAGTTCACCTACAAGTAGATAGATTTGTGAGGGACATGCGTAAATAGGAGTTCAGCATGTGATCTGATCACATATATATAATGTACCTAATACTTTGGATCAGAACAATGTTTAACGATGCCTCTCCAGTCTTTATCCGATATATTTTCCACTGGAGATGTTTGGGTAAGTTCACGGTTAGCCTTGCCTTCGAAGTGAGTTTTCCTCAAGTTATACCGATACTGTCGTAGAGCAGACTTGAAAATATGGGTGCAAGCTTGTCTGGTTGCATCATCTTGGCTATCCAACTTGAGCCTCATATGTTGAAAATTGTGGGAGTCTCATTATCAGCAACCTAGAAAGTATGGGACATAGCAAGACGATATTACTAGTTTCCATACATAACCATACTTAAAGATAAATGGTCGAGGAAGGTGTTGAACTGGGTTTCGTCTTTGCCATTCCTGTACTGAATCCATGTTGGGAGGATACGTACATGACACCTAACGGCAACCGCTGCCTCTGATACTAACTTGACTGACTCTATAGCATCACATGGCTTTTTTAAACCTGCCTCAAAATGGATCTCCATTCTTCCTCCTCTAGATTTAGTTAACCTATCGAGCATTATCCCTGATGTTTGTTTCCTCTTGCGCCTAGGTGCTAGTCAAACAACGAACACAGGAAGTGTTAGTGTACATCAAACTGTGAGACTACATATAAAGAAGCATGCAAGTGTAACTTGACTCCAGCAACTACCTTCTTGCTATTGAAGCTCAGAAAGTTCATCTGATCTTGCCAACTCGTCTTGTGTGAAGAGTGCTTCGGAAGTAGTGGCAGGTGGCAAGGGAGCTTGGGAACATGCTACTAGCTGAGTTGCCGAACGAGTAACTCGTGCAACTAGTGGTACTGTGGAAGGTGTTGCAACAACTAGGGTTGTCTCTGCTTGTTTGGTGGCAGCTATTCGTTTCTGTTTGGCTTGTTCTGTAGCTTGTGTAGCACGGGATACCCCATTTGTACAATTTTCTGCTGGACTTTGACCTTCTATTGCACCATCAGTACCAGCAGAATCTACAGGATTATTCCGCTTCCATTTCCATGTGTCCTTAGTACTAACACCATCCCTTGTTATTTTGTGTTCCTTCCTCTTTCTCTGTGCCATGTTAAGTCAAGCCGACAAGAAAAAGGAATAACAATTTAGTTCTTCAGAACAAATTGATTCGTGATACAAACGAATTGAACTTTGATGTTAGACAACCACATGATAGGAGGATGTAATATGTATAAAAAATAGGAGAACATGAGATAATCAAAACTATGATGTGCAAAGTAAGTAGAAGACATTTCACTAAATTAGAAACAATGCAATGGAAGGTAGACACCATATGAAAGATGCTACAAATATCGCTCTACCAAGTTAACATTGTCTTGTCATAACTGGCGTTTAAACAAATGTGAAGCAGTACAAGAAATAAATCATATGCAAGATGCAAACAACATCACACTACCAAGTTAAAGGTCTCTCGCCATTAGTGCCATTGCATATTCACAACTTATGATGTGTAAACTAAGTAGAAGGCATTTCAAAAAATTATAAGCAATGAAAGCTAGACACCATATGAAAGATGCAATGAATATCACTCTACCAAGTTAAAACTGTCTCATCATAAGTGACATTTCAACAAATTAGAAGTAGTACAAGCTAGAAAAGAATGCGAGATGTAAGGCAAACACACGATACCAGGATGGAATATGTACAAAAAACAGGACGACTGACATATTCACAACTGTTTGTGTAAACTAAGCAGAAGCCATTTCAACAAATAGGAAGCAATGCAAGCTAGACACCGTATGCAACATGCAAGACAATATCACACTGCCAAGCTAGAGAAAGCACCTAGGATGCCAGTTTCGCCGGAAGACCGCCATCAGTCCCTGCCTTATTTTTTTCCTTCGCGCTTCTTAGTTTTATTGCGTTGTCAATTCAAACCCACAAGAAAAACGAATAAAAATTCGCTTTTCAGAACTCATTGATGCAGGATGCTGATGAACACTACTTTAATGTAAGGCGACCGCATGATAAGACGATTGAATGTGTAACAAAAAAGGATAGCATTACATATTCATAGCTATGATGTGTAAACTAAGCAGAAGGCATTTCAACAAATTAGAAGCAATGAAAGCTAGACACCATATGAAAGACGCAACGAATATCACTCTACCAAGTTAAAACTGTCTCATCACAAGTGCCATTTCAACAAATTAGAAGTAGTACAAGCTAGAAAAGAATGCGAGGTGTAACCTATATCACACTCCCAAGTCAAACATGTCTTATGATAAGTGATTGTTGTAGGTTACACAATAGTAGTACTTTGATGTAAGAACATGCTGTGATAGATAGATATTGTATGTTCTAGAAACAGGAACACGTGTCTTATTCACATGTATAATGTGTAAAGTAAGCAGATGGAATTCAACAAAATTAGAAGTAATACAAGCTAGACATCATACATAACATGCACCCACATATAACAACGCCAAGTTAGAGGGAGCACCTGTGATGGTGCACTAGGGGAGACATGCTCATCATCAACACAACTACGTTGAGTGTCTATGCATGTGTTGTCTTGCAAATCATCTTGGGGGAGTGGAGGAGTAGAATCTGTAGATGCCCTCCATTTGGAAGGAGCACCTTTATCCGCTGCCTTGCTAAATTCCTTCTGCTTTATTGATTTTGAATTGTCAAGTAAAACCGACAAGAAAAAGTAATAAAATTCACTCTTCAGAGCTCATCCATGCATGATACTGACAATCACTACTTTGATGTAAGGCAAACACATGATACCAGGATGGAATATGTATGAAAAATAGGACGGCGTGGCATATTGTGTAAACTAATCAGAAGCCATTTCAACAAATAAGAAGCAATGCAAGCTAGAAACCACATGAAAGATGCAACCAATATGACTCTGCCAAGTTAAAAGTGTCCCATCATAAATGGCATTTCAACAAATTAGAAGCAGCGCATGCTATAAATCATATGAAAGATGCAACTAATATCGCATTGCATATGCAAAAGGTGTCTCGTCATATTGATTGATGCGGGATACAAAAAAATAGTTTTATGTAAGGACATGCTTAATAGACAGATGTACTACGTACTGAAAACAGGAAGGCATGTCACATTAACAGGTATAACATATAAACTAAGCAGAATAGCACATGTAATTTAACCAGATTGGAAGAATTACAATCTAGACACCATATGGAACACGCAACCACATATCACACTGCCAAGTTAGAGAAAGCAACTGCGATGCTCGTGTAGGGGAAATGCGGTAATCAACTACAGAGCTGCATTCACTATCTTCATCTAGCCTTGTTGTTTCTTGAGAATCATGTGGGGAGGCTGACACTGCATTGTTTAAATGATGATCTTTACTCACAGTAGTCCACTGGCCTGACTGCCTCATCAAGTGATTGATGAGGGATACACAAGAACATTGGTTTGATGTAAGAACATGGTTAATAGACAGATGTACTAGTATGTACCAAAATAGGAAGGCATGTCATATTCAAAGGTATAATGTGTAAGCTAAGCAGATGCAATTTAACCAAATTGGAAGTAATACAAGCTAGACGTCCGGCTGGAGTGGTGAGCATGATCATCTAGGACCTGAGAGCCTGGTGGGAGGCGGGCTGCTTCGCCACCATCGTGGCTTTTTAGTTGGCTTCTAGGTGATGCCTGTCTGTGCTGGGCTTGTCACTGGCTCGCCCAGTGCCCTGACTAGCTATTTGTCTTCTGGTGCTCCCGGATGGTGGTTCATGTAAACATATATTTCCTAATCTTAATAAATACCAACTTCGTCCTTTTGAATACAAGCTAGACACCATATGCAACATGCAACCACATATGACACCGCAAAGTTAAAGCAGGCACCTGGGATGGTGGTACATGGCGAGCGAGATCATCAACTCTAGAAGTACATTTACCGTCTCCATCTGCTGACACTACACCCTTTAAAGTGCTGAAACGTGTCTGGCCTACTCGCGTACAAAGCTGGAGCGACTTCTCTCTTTTCTTTTCCGCTTCTGTCAAGGCAGAGTCTGAAATACCCTTGCATAAAAACACAATAGTGAGAGTATGGGTGAAGTGTGTGCAGAACTAGTGCACTGTAAAAGTAGCAGATAGCAGGTGGCTGAAAAATAAATGACAGGAGACATATGATAGCTCTACAACATTGCATGGCAAACAAAATTAGATTCTACTCCGTATGATTTTGTAATATATGAGCACAGGGATGGTTGGGAAATACAGTTACTCCTCTAGCACACCACCACATGTGGTCATATGAAAATAACAGTCGACTGAAAATAAATAGGTCAGTCGATTTTTTTATGAAACGTCCGATCTATAAGGAACGGGCAGATGGCCTTTGTCTACCTTCCGCTAGTCACTGTTGACGATCTTTCTCGAACTGCCAGCAACCATCGACCCAGACCCCTGCCTCCACCGCCCCGCCCTCCCCTCGACCTCACACCACCGCCGTGCTTGGTAGCACCCCCGGCCATCCCTTTAATCCCGGCAGACCTCCAGATCATGCGCCAGCAGCTCTAGGCCCCACACACCCCTAAGATAAACACCGGGGCACTGCTTCCCCGGCGTAATAGGTGGACTAGCGCCTGTTATGCCGGGGAATGCTTCCTTTAATTGGGAATCAACTCACCAGGACTTGAAATCCAAGGGGGCGACAGACCTCTAGCTAAGGTGAAATGGTATATGAGGAGATACCTTGTGCATCACGAGTTACTAGGAACATCTAGTATCAAGAAGAATCGGTCAACTAGTGTCTTCTGTGGGATGAATACCGTGCAAGCAGACACGTAAGATTTGCACGAATAAGGGAAGAGGAGTACCATTTCCGGTTGCCAGTGTTGTGTCCTCTAGATGCCGCGACGATTTTCTTCTTTTTACCGGGGAACCGATGTTTTGGAGGAGGGTGCAGCCTTGGACGAACCCATGGCCAAATTGTTGATTGTGTTGCCGTGGCCGTATGTCGGCGGAGGGGAAGCAGATCCAAGGCGGCGAAGGATGGTGTAGCAGGAACAACTTCGGTGCGGTGGACGATGGCGAAGTTGGAGTGGCAACGGTGAGGCGCAGGACAACGTGGTTGAACTGGCTCAGGTACGGACAGCTCAGCCTCGACTTCAACTACTAGCCATGGAGGGCGTTGCGGTTGCGATGGACGACAACATCAGGGTATCGGCTCTCACGTGATGGAGGAGGGCGATGGTTGATGGGTGGGATGGGGTGGCGGACGGAGGACGTCGGGGTTTCGTGGCTGGTGGAGAGGTAGTTTTGGCACTGCTACCTCTTGAGCACTGCGTTGGTTTTCCCTTGAAGAGGAAACGGTGATGCAACAAAGTAGCCTAAGTATTTCCCTCAGTTTTGGAGAACCAAGGTATCAATCCAATAGGAGGACACACGCAAGTCCCTCGTACCTACACAAACAAATAAGAACCTCGCAACCAACGCGATAAAGGGGTTGTCAATCCCTTCACGGTCACTTACGAGAGTGAGATCTGATAGAGATGATAATGATAAGATAAATATTTTTGGTATTTTTATGATATAGATTGAAAGTAAAGATTGCAAAGTAAAATAGATTGGAAACTTATATGATGGAAAATAGACCCGGGGGCCATAGGTTTCACTAGTGGCTTCTCTCAAGATAGCATAAGTATTACGGTGGGTGAACGAATTACTGTCGAGCAATTGACAGAAAAGCGAATAATTATGAGAATATCTAGGCATGATCATGTATATAGGCATCACGTCCGTGACAAGTAGACCGACTCCTGCCTGCATCTACTACTATTACTCCACACATTGACCGCTATCCAGCATGCATCTAGAGTATTAAGTTCATAAGAACAGAGTAACACATTAGGTAAGATGACATGATGTAGAGGGATAAACTCAAGCAATATGATATAAACCCCATCTTTTATCCTCGATGGCAACAATACAATACGTGTCGTTTCCCTTTCTGTCACTGGGATCGAGCACCGCAAGATTGAACCCAAAGCTAAGCACCTCTCCCATTGCAAGAAAGATCAATCTAGTAGGCCAAACCAAACTGATAATTCAAAGAGACTTGCAAAGATAACCAATCATGCATAAAAGATTTCAGAGAAGAATCAAATATTGTTCATAGCTAGACTTGATCATAAACCCACAATTCATCAAATCTCGACAAACACACCGCAAAAAGAGTTATATCGAATAGATCTCCAAGAAGATCGAGGAGAACTTTGTATTGAGATCCAAAGAGACAGAAGAAGCCATCTAGCTAATAACTATGGACCCAAAGGTCTGAAGTAAACTACTCACACATCATCAGAGGGGCCATGGAGTTGATGTAGAGGCCCTCCGTGATCGATGCCCCCTCCGGCAGAGCTCCGAAAAAGGCCCCAAGATGGGATCTCTTCGGTACATAAGGTTGCAACGGTGGAAATAGGGTTTCATGGTGCTTCTGGATGTTTCTGGGGTATGTGAACATATATAGGAGAAGAAGTAGGTCAGTTGAGCCACGAGGGGCCCAC
>NC_041384.1:531121663-531127939 GCF_002162155.2 Triticum dicoccoides
GTAGGCACGCCCCCTGCCTCGTGGACACCTCGTTCGTTTCTTGACGTCCACTCCAAGTTCTCTGGATCACATTTGTTCCAAAAATCATGCTCCCGAACGTTTCATTCCGTTTGGACTCCCTTTGATATTCCATTTCTACGAAACATTGAAATAGGCAAAAAACAACAATTTGTACTGGGCCATGGGTTAATAGGTTAGTCCCAAAAATAATATAAAAGTATAAAATAAAGCCAATTAACATCCAAAACAGATAATATAATAGCATGGAACAATAAAAAATTATAGATACGTTGGAGACGTATCAGCATCCCCAAGCTTAATTCCTGCTCATCCTCGAGTAGGTAAATGATAAAAACAGAATTTTTGATGTGGAATGCTTTGTAGCATGTTCTTCAATGTATTTTTATCTAATGTGGCATGAATGTTCATATCTGAAAGATTCAAGATAAAAGTTTATTGTTGACATAAAAATAGTAATACTCCAAGTATGATAATCAAGCAATTATGTCTTATCAAAATACCATATCCAAAGAAAACTTATCCCTGCAAAATCATATAGTTTGGCCATGCTTTATTTTCGTCACACAAAATACTCCCATCATGCACAACCCCAATGACAAGCCAAGCAATTGTTTCATACTTAGACTTTTCAAACTCTTTCAACTTTTACGCAATATATGAGCGCGAGCCATGGACATAGCACTATGGGTGGAATAGAATACGATGATTGAGGTTGTATGAGAAGACAAAAAGGGAGAAAGTCTCACATTGACATGGCAAATCAATGGGCTATGGAGATGCCCACCGATTGATGTCAATGCAAGGAGTAGGGATTGCCATGCAACGGATGCACTAGAGCTATAAATATATGAAAGCTCATCAAAGGAACTAAGTGGATGTGCATCCAACTTGCTTGCTCATGAAGACCTAGGGCATTTGCGGAAGCCCATCATTGGAATATACAAGACAAGTTCTATAATGAAAAATCCCCACTAGTATATGAAAGTGACAAAATAAGAGACTCTCTATCATGAAGACCATGGTGCTACTTTGAAGCACAACTGTGGAAAAAGGATAGTAACATTGTCCCTTCTCTTTTTTTCTCTCATTTTTTTTGCTTTTTTAATTTGGGCCTTTTCTCTTTTTTGGCCTCTTTTTTTCGTCCGAAGTCTCATACCGACTTGTGGGGGAATCATAGTATCCATCATCCTTTCCTCACATGGGACAATGTTCTAATAATGATGATCATCACACTTCTATTTATTTACAACTCAATGATTACAACTCGATATTAGAACAAGATATGACTCTATATGAATGCCTCCGGCGGTGCACCGGGATGGGCAATGAATCAAGAGTGACATGTATGACAAATTATGCATGGTGGATTTTCCACAAATACGATGTCAACTACATGATCATGCAAAGCAATATGACAATGATGATGCATGTCATAATAAATGGAATGGATGACAGTTACATGGCAATATATCTCGGAATGGCTATGGAAATGCCATAATAGGTAGGTATGGTGGCTGTTTTGAGGAAGATATAAGGAGGCTTATGTGTGATAGAGCGTATCATATCACAGGGTTTGGATGCACCGGCGAAGTTTGCACCAACTCTCAAGGTGAGAAAGGGCAATGCATGGTACCAAAGAGGCTAGCAATGATGGAAGGGGGAGATTGTGTATAATCCATGGACTCAACATTAGTCATAAAGAACTCACATACTTATTGCAAAAATCTACAAGTCATCAAAACCAAGCACTACGCGCATGCTCCTAGGGGGATAGATTGGTAGGAAAAGACCATCGCTTGTCCCCGACCGCCACTCATAAGGAAACAATCAAAGAACACCTCATGCTTCAAATTTGTTACATAACGTTTACCATATGTGCATGCTACGGGACTTGCCAACTTCAACACAAGTATTCATCAATTTCACAATTACTCAACTAGCACACCTCTAATATTACCACCTTTATATCTCAAAACAACTATCAAGCATCCTACTTCTCTTAGCATTTAAAATTTATAACCAAAGTGAATTACCATGCTGTTCTAAAGGACTCTCAAAATGATATAAGTGAAGCATGAGAGATCAATTATTTCTATGAAATAGAACCACCGCCGTGCTCTAAAAGATATAAGCGAAGTACTAGAGCAAAAATTATCCAACTCAAAAGATATAAGTGAAGCACATAGAGTATTCTAATAAATTCCAATTCATGTGTGTCTCTCCCAAAAGGTGTGTACAGCAAGGATGATTGTGTTAAACTAAAAAGCAAATACTTAAAATCATACAAGACGCTCCAAGCAAAACATATATCATGTGGCGAATAAAAAAATAGCTCCAAGTAAAGTTACCGATGGACGAAGACGAAAGAGGGGATGCCTTCCGGGGCATCCCCAAGCTTAGGCTTTGTTGTCCTTGGATTTTACATTGGGATGCCTTGGGAGTCCCCAAGCTTATGCTCTTGCCACTCCTTGTTCCATAATCCATTAAATCTTTACCCAAAACTTGAAAACTTCACAACACAAAACTTAAAGAAAAATCTCGTGAGCTCCGCTAGTAAAAGAAAACAAACCACCACTTCAAGGTACTGTAATGAACTCATTCTTTATTTATATTGGTGTTAAACCTACTGTATTCCAACTTTTCTATGGTTCATAAACTGTATTACTAGCCATAGATTCATCAAAATAAGCAAACAACACACGAAAAACAGAATCTGTTAAAAACAGAACAGTCTGTAGTAATCTGTAGGTTTCGAATACTTCTGGACCCAAAAAATTCTAAAATAAATTTCTGGACGTGAGGAATTTATCTATTAATCATCTGCAAAAATAATTAACTAAATAGCACTCCCAATAAAAAATGGCAGCAAATCTCGTGAGCGCTAAAGTTTCTGTTTTTTACAGCAAGATCGCAAAGACTTCCCCCAAGTCTTCCCAAAGGTTCTACTTGGAACAAACACTAATTAAAGCATAAAAACATATAAACAGAGGCTAGATTAATTATTTATTACTAAAAATAATAATAAAATCAATAAACAAAAATAAAATTGGGTTGCCTCCCAACAAGCGCTATCGTTTAACGCCCCTAGCTAGGCATTGATACTTTCAATGATGCTCACATGAAAGACAAGAATTTAAGCACAAAGAGAGCATCATGAAACACGTGACAAACACATCTAAGTCTAACATACTTCCTATGCATAGGCATCTTATAGGAAAACAAATTATCAAGGCAAGCAAAAGCTAGCATATGCAAGGAAGCGGAATGAAACAATATCAATCTCAACATAACAAGAGGCAATTTAGTAACATGAAAATTTCTACAACCATATTTTCCTCTCTCATAATAATTACATGTAGGATCATAATCAAATTCAAAAATATAGCTATCAAAAAACATATTCTTAACAAGATCCACATGTATGCAAAGTTGACACTCTTCCAAAATAGTGGGATTAACATTAACTAAAGTCATGACCTCTCCAAACCCACTTTTATCAAAAACTTCATAAGATTGAACATTCTCCAAATGTGTGGGATCTAAAGTTGAAACTCTTCCAAACCCACTTTCAATAATATTGCAAACACCATTATCAATCTCATATTCATCATGGGGCTTAAATAAATTTTCAAGATCAAAAGAAGTATCACCCCAATCATGATCATTACAACAAATAGTAGTCATAGCAAAACTAGCATCCCCAAGCTTGATGTTTTGCATATCATTAACACAATTGACATTAAGCGAATTTATAATAGCATCATTGCAATCATGCTTTTCATCGAAGGAACTATCAAACATGGGTGCAATAGCAATGATCTCATGTTTAACATAAGGAACTATAGAAAATTCATCTTCATAAATATTGGCATCATGGCCACAAGAATAGCAAGCATCATGTTCATCAAGGGATATTTCAATCAAATCATTGGAATCATAATTATCTATAGATTCATGCATATTATTATTTTCTTCCCAAGCAATGGTCATTCTTTCAATAAATTCTTTGACATAGACATTATGAGCATAGTTTTCATAGCAATATTTAAGTATGTCAAAATTTTCAGATTCGTAGAGAGTAATATCATACTTTTCAATCAAAGAAGCAACTTCATATGCACCCTTAAAAGCAACAAATTCTTTAATTTGGTCGATATCGTAGTAACTATAAACACCCTTTGCATAAGAATATAAGGTTTCATTATCATTAAACTCACATAGTAGGGGAGGTGTTTTTGAGGGTTCTTAGAGCAACAAGTAAGATCACAAATTTCACAAAGATTCCAAGCATAACGTAGCAATCTGTTTATCTGATCCCATAATGGTCTCCCTTTCTCAAACAAACGGTGACGCACAAAATGAGCATGCTCATCTAAAGATTTCCCATCAACTAGGCTAGTTGGGGTTTCAACACAAGCGCATATGGATCAAAGATGATCCAAGTAGAACACTTTAAGGGGATCCATATCAATAGATTTTTAGCAAGAAAAGATGCAAGCAAATAGAAGGCACATGGAAACACAAACAAAGATACATACGAGAAGAAGGCGAACGGAAAAGAGGGCGAATAGAATGGCAAGGGTGAAGTGGGGGAGAGGAAAACGAGAGGCAAATGGAAAATAATGTAATGCGAGGGATAAGAGTTTATGATGGGTACTTGGTATGTCTTGACTTGTGCGTAGACTCCCCGACAATGGCGCCAGAAATCCTTCTTGCTACCTCTTGAGCACTGCGTTGGTTTTCCCTTGAAGAGGAAAGGGTGATGCATCAAAGTAGCATAAGTGTTTCCCTCAGTTTTTAAGAACCAAGGTATCAATCCAGTAGGAGGCCACATGAAAGTCCCTCGTACCTACACAAACAAATAAGAACCTCGCAACCAACATGATAAAGGGGTTGTCAATCCCTTCACGGTCACTTACGAGAGTGAGATCTGATAGAGATGATAATGATAAGATAAATATTTTTGGTATTTTTATGATATAGATTGAAAGTAAAGATTGCAAAGTAAAATAGATTGGAAACTTATATGATGGAAAATAGACCCGGGGGCCATAGGTTTCACTAGTGGCTTCTCTCAAGATAGCATAAGTATTACGGTGGGTGAACGAATTACTATCGAGCAATTGATAGAAAAGCGAATAATTATGAGAATATCTAGGCATGATCATGTATATAGGCATCACGTCCATGACAAGTAGAACGACTCCTGCCTGCATCTACTACTATTACTCCACACATCGACCGCTATCCAGCATGCATCTAGAGTATTAAGTTCATAAGAACAGAGTAACGCATTAGGTAAGATGACATGATGTAGAGGGATAAACTCAAGAAATATGATATAAACCCCATCTTTTTATCCTCGATGGCAACAATACAATACGTGTCATTTCCGTTTCTGTCACTGGGATCGAGCACCGCAAGATTGAACCCAAAGCTAAGCACTTCTCCCAAACTGATAATTCAAAGAGACTTGCAAAGATAACCAATCATGCATACAAGATTTCAGAGAAGAATCAAATATTGTTCATAGATAGACTTGATCATAAACCCACAATTCATCGGATCTCGACAAACACACCACAAAAAGAGTTACATCGAATAGATCTCCAAGAAGATCGAGGAGAGCTTTGTATTGAGATCCAAAGAGAGAGAAGAAGACATCTAGCTAATAACTATGGACCCGAAGGTATGAAGTAAACTACTCACACATCATCGGTGGGGCCATGGGGTTGATGTAGAGGCCCTCCGTGATCGATGCCCCCTCCGGTAGAGCTCCGGAAAAGGCCCCAAGATGGGATCTCTTGGGTACAGAAGGTTGCGGTAGTGGAAATCGGGTTTCGTGGTGCTCCTGGATGTTTTCGGGGTATGTGAACATATATAGGAGGAAGAAGTAGGCCGGTTGAGCCACGGGGGGCCCACGATGGGGGAGGGCGCGCCCAGGGGGTAGGCGCACCCCTTGCCTCGTGGACACCTCGTCCGTTTCTTGACGTCCACTCCAAGTTCTCTGGATCATGTTTGTTCCAAAAATCACGCTCCTGAAGGTTTCATTCCATTTGGACTCCGTTTGATATTCCTTTTCTACGAAACACTGAAATAGGCAAAAAACAGCAATTTGTACTAGGCCCTGGGTTAATAGGTTAGTCCCAAAAATAATATAAAAGTGTAAAATAAAGCTCGTTAACATCCAAAACAGATAATATAATATCATGGAACAATAAAAAATTATAGATACGTTGGAGACGTATCAGGCAC
>NC_041384.1:531128216-531150510 GCF_002162155.2 Triticum dicoccoides
AAGGGAGAACCATGTTTCGGTCTGGGACGCGCTTGTTTTTTGGTTTTTTGAACATATGGGACACGCTTGTTTGAAATTTGGGGAAAGTACGAACTTTGCCCCCCTCTTAAATTTTGGACCTACTACGGGTCGGGGGTAGGATGGTAATGCAGGTGTCCCAAATAGTGGGCAGGAGCGATTTCGGCCGCGCGCATGTGCGCTTAGGCGACCATTGTGTATGAATGTTTTTCGGAGGCGGTTGTGTGGCGTCTAGATGAAGCTACAAACCTACCCCGGTTTAGACCTTTGGACGTCGGGCCGGTAGGTTTCATGGGTTGGAGTTAGAAAAGTAATTTCCTTCTACCAAACAATGGTCTCACGTGGTTTCGGGCAAGTAGAGGCTCTTTTGGCGCTTCGTTCAAAATTCTGAAATGGAAGCATTCATGTTTAGAGTACTCTTGAACTTTGAGGATTAACCTAAATAGAGAACGTTAAATTTGACCTTGTATTTTTGAAAACCTCTTTAAATTATGGACTTCTTTTTAAATTTTTGACACTTGAAAATCCTATAACTACGATTATTTTGGAATGCAGGAGGTAAATTTGAATCTATTTTGTACACGACTATATATGCTATTATGTACAAAAGCAAAGCAAAGATTGGTTCCCCCATAATTTAGGTATGATTTACAAATGCCATGATATCGAATTCAAATAATTGAATGCACATCATCTTGAATTCGAATTTTTTAAACCACCTTAAGTTGAATTCAAATGTATGCTAGTTCATAGCTACCTATTTATAATGTTCATTGTGTAACGTTCATATGTATAATGTGCTTTACACACACAACATGAACTATACTCACGTTTATATTCGATTGCTAAAGCAATGCATTGTCCGGAGTTCAAAATACTGACTATGTGGATCAATTGTGTCGAATAATAACACAGACATGCTCAAATTCGATAGAATCTAGATGTTTGGTGAATCAATGACCGTTCCTTACGTGAATTGAAAATATCATGATCCCATCCTAATATTTGGATACAATTTATATTTTTAATCAATGTGTCCATCAGTATTTTACGTGTGGTTTCACTCTCCATCGGTGGTCTCTCACACATGCTCACACACTCTCTCCTGAGGTGTCTTTCTCGCAGACATGCTCTCGATATAACCCTCCCTCCCTCTCGTAACCATTTACGACTGTTTTCACTAACCTTTATCGCAAGCACTCTTCCTCTCACAAGCATACACACGCACAATCCCCATCGGCCCTTTGTGTATACATAGACATGCCTATGTGTCTCCCGTACACACACTATCTTTAGACCTGTCTCTCACGCATTGTCTCACACCTCTCTTCCTAATCGAAGAGTATGATTCTAGCAGAGCATTCTGTAGGATGCCCCTTAAAGTTAGGTTGGATGAATAGTAATATCAGAGATAAGGGGTTACCTTAGTCCGAGGATCTAGGGTTACAAATCCTAGCCAGCTTTGTCAGTGGACACAGAGTCCTTCACGATTCTACTATCTTTGTCTTGTACGACTAGTCATCCATGGGTCTCCCTAAATGCGTCACGGGCCGACCAATGTGGCGCACGACGGAACCGAATGAAGGGCCTCACCTCGGCCCACCGGACCTCACGCGGTGACACACCCTCTGCCCACATGTCTTGTTATCTTCTCGCACCCACACATACCAACACAGACACCACACAATTTTTTTCTCATGCCTCTATCCCCTCCCCCTTGCATATACACGCTCAAGGGCATCTCTCTCCGTGACATCATATTCGTCTCTATCTCTCTCTAGACCTCTCTCATTTCTCGTGCTATCTCTCCCATGTCCCCTCCCCCCCATGCCGGCCCCTCTATCCATGCCTCTCTCGAATACGTAATACACACACATACCTCTCCAGGCCCTGCTAAATACATCAACTACACATTCAGACATGTTACATCACGTACCCATTGATCTAAAAAGCCTTCTCTTCACGTTTATTTTGCATACAACATTCCTTTTGAATAAAGTGTGGCCAAAAAATTATTTTAGAACTTCTACATATATACAACATTACAAAGTTATATGGAGTATGAACGTTAATTTGCATTGCATGGTGCCCACAATGATATTTATTCCGCACTATGAATTTTTATATTTTTATACTATATATAAAGTTAGTCATAATAAAGTGAAACGAAGAGCATCTCTCTCTCCATCTCATACACCCCCCTCTACGCCCCTTTCACGTACGCACACAAACTATCTCCAGATCCTCTAAAAGTACGCCCCCAGCACATTCATGCATGTTTCATCTTTCTCTCACGATATATATAATGACGATCATTGTATATGAAACGAAAGCATAATATGTACATTGGACTTAAAAATCCACTCATTACGGTCACCATTTACGTTTTTTGGTTATTATACAGTCATGGGCTCACCGTACAACTCTGTATTTGCTCAAGACACGACTACCTGACCAGTTAAACGCTCCACGTGGCACCTCTAGTGGTGCATCACATTATCTCACTACCATTGGGCTCACCTGTCGGCGTGTATCTACTCCACATCTACACTCTTATAAAAACATAGTTGGTAATGATGGTGTGCCTGCCATCCTGCAATATAGGCCGTCCGATTTATATCTGACGGATATGAAGGAAACTATGGCAATTTTGCAAAAAGGTACCCACACAGCTATCCACATTTGCAAATAAGGCCTTCCCCCGTTCATCCTTTTCTCTCACAAGATAAACTACTCATACAAATGCATCTTGATGTTACGTGTAACGCACGGGCATCTTGCTAGTAAGAATGAAAACAATCGACAAAAAAATATTGGATGGTGGTTCAAAGTCATGACCGCGGGCACAACGGACAAGGTGGCCTTGTATTGGTATACTGAGCCGTCTGCTTTAACACACATGAGTTGGTGTGGTGATTATACACACACACACGCATGCACACGAACTGCATGCATGCAACACTCACACAGACACATGCAGCCACGCACGCAACACTCACATGTACACACGCAGCCACGCACGCACGCAACACTCACACGCACACATGCATGCACACACCACATGACCAACACACACACTCACGCTCAAGTGCTCAACCCACACGTGCATGCGCACACATCAGGCCCTGACAGACACATACACAACCAAGTGGTTCTCGCGCACGGGTTGGAGTCTTGTCACACCTGCGTAAATTTGTGTTTATCTGACCTTTTTCCTACGCGAACTGACAGGTGGGGCCCACAAGGAACGTGGTCAATTTAACTAGTCAACATAGTGCCACGCAGATTATTGGGCCGGTCAACAGAGTGCAATCCGATGCTGAACGGTGAGCAAGTGACCATATAATCACCACAAAATGTATATAGTGACCGTAATGAGCGTATTCTGAAGTCTGGTGACCGTATTACGCTTTTCTCTCTGTAGGCCCTCCAAAACTACATCTCTACACGTTCTCCCATGTTACATCTAACAACTATGCAATACAACACTACTACTACACAATAACACAATAAATCATATGTGTTTTTAGTTTTACTAGATATCATATTGTTACTTAATTATTCAGTTTACATACATTAAAATTGTCTTTGAAATGTATGGACAGTATCATCTACCGCGCGGGAATAATCCCGCCATTTCCTATTTAATCGTGTATGTATCGATGGATCGTGTGAAACAGCAAAACTATACTAGTACTAGTACTACAGTACAAGTAACAATTCACTGGGCCGCCATGTCATGTACTCCTCCATCGTACGAGTGGAGTGCTTGCTTTCATAAATGTTCTAGTCCCTTTCACCGATATGTGGTACATCAAGCTACCGGGTCCACGTGCCATACCGAAATACAGTGGAGAGCAGCAGGGGTGAAGCACCCCAGTCATGGCGCCGATGTAGTAATGAGCAATGAGGCGTCAAATCACAAAGCTGCACCTTTCCAGTAGTTAAGTTGGAGGGACGAAGAAATAATGCTAAAAAAGAAGTTGGAGGGACGAAGCAACCATCATTTCACTCGTTGTTGAATCCGCTTCTCCCTAACCTTCTTCAAGTTAACCACATGTTGCTTCTGCCGTTGTTCTGCCTCATGTGGGACGCGAATCGGCTTGGTAAAGCACTAACACGTGGAACCACATGTTAGCAAACCGCCAGGCCAACGTCCTCTAAAAATAAGAAACCTCCCCTGCCAAATCCGCGCGGCAAAATCACCTCCTTTTTACTAATCTTGCTATAATTTTTTAGATCAATATAATTGAGATTTGTATAGATAGCACAGAGGAGCAAAACCAAGTGGTACGGTTAAGGGCATCCACAATGTGTAGCCAAATGTGAAAATAGCTTTTGGCATCGATGGGAACCATTGTGGACGGTGCTACCAAAGCCAAAAAGATGGAACCAAAGCTCCCTGATCGATTGACTAAAGGAATAGAAAAATGCAACATCTCTCCTCTTTCTCCCGTGCTTGGACGCATGTATAGTATAGAGCACAAAGTCTACTCCCCTGTCCCTTCTATCACAAGAGGCGCCAAATCACAAAGCACAGACGAAGCAACCATCATTTCACTCTTCGTTGACTCCGCTTCTCCATCGTCTTCTTCGAGAAACCACCTCACCGCACTAAGCTGGATGGACAATGCTATTGTGTAGTAGTACTACATTTACGCGTCCTTTGGTTCAACAGACTTCCTAGATGCAAATAAGGCGGTTGACTCGGCTTGCAGGCGGCACTTGCGAACAACTTACCGTGGTCTCCCTTAATGGTGTTCTCCATTGAACGCAGTTCGCCAAACCACAACGTCCAAGATATCATCGACGTCACCACAATGGGGAAGGAAGTCAAATAGTTACTACCTCCATTTTTTTGTACACAAGGCCAGTATATCAAAATTACAATTTGCATAAGGCCACTAACACTAATCGAGGCAAAATTGATGGGGTTTGCCTTGTACTAGCAACCAAGGACATTAATATACCCTTGCATGCATGCGAAAGTGAGAAGGTTGGTTTGCATGGCGCTGCATTAGTCAAGCGATGAGGAGTGAGATGGTTCGCTCTTTGGGCTTTGGAGAAAAAAATACGCATTAATTAACACGTCAAACGAGGATTTGTATCGATTAATCCCGCAAAGGAAAACCCTGCCTTTCTTTTTTAACACTAGTACTCCTACGTACGTACTTGTATACTGTTTGGGTCTAGGCCTTGCATTGCCAAACTTCGCCACACTCTTTTGCCAAGCTTGCCTAAAGTTTTCAAAATGAAAAGGAGGTACACTTGCTCACGTCTATCGTGGTCGCACCGCACCCTCACACAGTCGCTCCTACACGCCGTGGTCGCACCACACCCTCACACGGTCACTCCTACATGCTACAAACCCATACAAGGGAACACATCCTCACTGACACATGCTATCGCATGTGATCAAACCAAACTCATCCATCCTATCGCTGACACATAATTTTCGTTCATACAATATGTTTATCCAACCGCTTGTTGGGGAAGATCCGTACAGCCCATGCGGTGGTATGTTGGGGAAGAAGAAGAGGTGAGGATGAAGGGTTAGGAGACGTAGGATATTCATCCAACCGCCTGAAATGGTCGACTGAACCAAATGATGAAAGTCAGGCGATTTGCATAAATATATGTTTTTACATAGCAAAAGATCCCTAAAAACTACAACCTAAAGAAAAACTATCACTGCTCGCGGAATGAGACGCCCTCGTCTTCTTTGGCTGCTGACGTATGTCTCTGCACCGTGGTTGTCCTCGGCCTCTAGCTACTCGTTCACACGGAGCATGCGGGTGCTCTCCACGGACGAGAGCACCGCCCGGTTCAAGTCCAGGTCATCCGGTTCCGCCTACAGGAGGGCCTCGATGGCAGCGGCATCCGCGCTTCGCGTCGAGTTCAGCCTCCGCCGTCCGGTTCAAGTCCAGGACGTCCGATTCCGCCTGCAGGAGGGCCTCGATGGCAGCGGCATCCGCGCGCTCCGCATCGACTTGAGCCTGCGCCGCCCGATTCAAGTCCAGGACGTCCGGTTCCGCCTGCAGGAGGGCCTTGATGGCAGTGGCACCCGCGTGCTCTTCATCGAGTTGAGCCTCCGCCACCAGGTTCAAGTCCAGGACATTCGATTCCACCTACAGGAGGGCCTCGAGGGCAGCGGCATCTGCATGCTCCGCGTCAAGTTTAGCCTCCGCCGCCCGGTTCACATCCACGACATCCGGTTCCGCCCGTAGGTGAGCCTCGATGGCAGCGGCATGCACGCGCTCCGTGTCGAGTTGAGCCTTCGCCTCTCGGTCCTTCTTTATTATCTCCAAGTTGAACCGCTGGTCCACCTACGCCATGGGGGACCCGGACGCCGACACGAAGTCGACGTCCATCGTCTCATACGCATCGAGGCCCTTCTGCACCGCGACCTCCACAATGAACATTGGATTGGCTTCCTCCTCCTCATAGCTTGGCTCTAGAGAACTCTGGGATTGGCCCGCTGCAAAGCGAGCTTGGGAATAGAGGTCTGTTGCATCGACCGCCGCTGCGATTTCTGCACGGTGCTCCGGCGTCAGCATCTTGTAGTACGTGATGTTGCGACGCACCATGGATTTACGGCGAACTAGGGGATGCTTGATGCGGGCTAGGGGATCGAAAGTGGGGGGAATGGGCTGGAGAGGAGGTGTGATTTTGGGGCAGTGGTTGGCATAGGCCAAGCAGCGAAGGTTCTGGTGTGAATAGTGGTTCTGGTAACGATCGGTCAATCGGTTTTGACTGTACATCGCTCTTGTCGCGTTCGCGTTGCACCCCGGCATGCTGGGCCCTCCACGTCGTTCATCAAATGGAACGCGCTTCGTCTTGCGTTTTCGCTCGCTTGAAGGACCGCAGTTGAGAGCAAACCGACGTCTCTCCCACTCCCTCGCCCGCGTCATTATACTACTACTCCCTCTGTTTTATGCAGAGTAAATAAAGACAGAGGGAGTATACTACGGATGAGGATCCGCTGACATGGCCGAACACATTGAGTAACTGACAACTGGGGCCTAGCAAGCATGGGGCCCACCAGTAAGTGACCCATCACAAGGCTATATAGAGATGCCACCTTTCCGGTTTATAGGGCTTATCTCGGAATTTTAATGACATCTCTTTATAGTGATGCCACCTATTGTCTATAAAGAGATGCCACCTCACTTAGAGCCATCATAAAAAATACTACTCATATAAGCATTTAATCTTTGCATGGTTAAGTAATAGGTTGGCTCTTAGAATGGCTATTAGGTTGGCTCTAAGCATTTAATATTTGCATGAGCAAGGTATATGATTGGAAGAGAGTTGCATGCATACTATTTTTTCTTGATCTATGTGTTATAGTTGGGCTGTAGAATAAGAGCCCGCTTCACTCTCTCTCCTCTCTTCTCACTCCTCCAAGTAGGATTTTTATGACATGGTAAGTCTTATAGCCTGCTGACTAGGCCTTACTAGACTTGCTCTTAGGCCCTATATAAATGGAAGGAGGGAGTACTATGAGCACTGCAAATGTTGTTAGTACTCCACTGGTACAATTGGACAGGGAGCTTAAAAAGTTACTATTGGACTGGCTATACGTGGCGAAATCCTAGTAGGAAGAGCATGCGCGAGAACAAGAACATTCACGTGGTTGAAAACAAATTGGAAATCATCTCTGTTTGAATACAAATCTAGGAGTATGTACAAATCTAACAATATTGATTGGGCGTTGTTGAATGTTGATACTTTTTTCTATAAGTTTGATCAAAGTAGAGATACTTTGACTACACATAAAACTTATATAAACTAGAAAGGATCAGAGGGAGTATATTGTATGATTTGCAGATGCTATGATCACTGGTTAAATCTTTTTAATCCGCCTTAGGTATCATACATGCACCCACTCGTTCTCTCCCAATTTCATCTCGGGGTCCAGAGATTGATTGAAAGAGGACTAGGGCGGGTACAACACATTTGTTTCTCTTATGAACATACAATATACTCCCTCTGATCCCCACAGACCCCCCGGGTCATTTCTATCATAGAAACAGACCAAACCTTAATCTCCGTGCATGACACACAATTGATCTCTCAACATCAATCGATCTCGTCAAGATGTGTCGGAGCATGAACCGAATGGGATGTCAAAACTAAGACGGGAAGCGACACGTAGTGGAGGCAAAGTGAAACTTTAAACGAACCGTTTGTTTGTATGCATGTTGGACAAATTACAACATTGGAAATACAAGCATGGTCTAGGCGCACATGCGGATGATACTCGGTGGAATGTTCAATTGAGGCATGCAGGTGGATGGACTCGACCGGAGGGCGGCATGATCGATGGAGAAGAGGGTTGGAGAGGAATGACAAATAAGCAACACCACATGATTATACTTGAATGACTCAAATAAACAATAAGTTGTCTCGTTTTCCCTTCCGTCTTGGTCACGGAGTAAGATACTCCCTTCATTTTTATTTACTCTTCATATTAGGTTTGACTGAAGTCAAACTTCATAGAATTTGACCAAATTTATAGAAAAATATGAACATTTACAATAGCAAATCTATATGATGTGAAAGTATATTCAATAATGAATCTAATGGTATTGATTTGTTATTGTATATATGTTATTATTTCTGTCTATAATATTTGTCAAAGTTTACAAAGTTTGACTTTGAGCAAAGCTAAAATGCGGAGTAAATAAAAATAGAGGGAGTACGCAGGGACTAGTATAGTTACTACTGCCGAAACATGGTAAGTTGGACCCCTAAATGCGGGCATGGACCGGGAACACCTCAATTATTCCTTTAAACAATCGGACACCTACATTTAGCACACCATCCAGCTACTTAATCAAGTGTTATGCTTCACTAGTTGAAAAGGAAAAGGGTGGTACTGTACCCAAAACAACCACACTTGGGGCTAGGGTAACAACTTGGTACTGTACCACATTTGAATCAGGGCACAAAAACCACCTGTTTTGCGCCTAATGCGCAACGCGGAGCACTGGCGCTCGATTTTGGCCAAGAAAATAGGGAAACCAACATGTGGGGCACACCTATTGGGACGACGTGGCGTAGACTAGTCCAATGGAGGAGCTGGCCCATGACATCCTCGCCATTGACAACTGTTCATGTGGGTCGTGGGGGCCAGCAATGTGTCGTAGCTCCCGCACCGCCTCTGGACACGGAGACCGCGGTGAGCGACATGCTCATCGTTGCTAGACACGGTCGGCTTCAGTGTGTCGAGGGTGGCCTTAGCGCTGTGGCATGACCTGTAGATCAATACCCGGCTCGTCGAGGATGCACGGGGCGCCGAAGTGCGCGCGTGCCGCGACGTGTCCGCAGAGTGGTGTAGTGCGGCCAACTGGATCCCCAGGACCTGAGACCACGCCAGGTCATCTTGCTTTTTCAAAGACAAGTGGGGATCTCACGAGAGCAAAGGGCATCTCCAGCGTTGCCACGACCGCAGCTGACTACCCTGGCACACCAAAAACCCTCGTCCCTCGCATCGTCGCATTCATGCCGCCCGTCCGTATGCCATCATTAATAGGCTCGGTGCTCAGGGAACAAACTCTGGCGACTTAATGACGGACCCAGACGCTTGGCCTCACCGGAATGCGCTACTTAAAGCAGTAACACCCAGCTAAACTCCACACCATAGCGAATCGTCCTGCTACCTGGCACCACATCCGCCATGACCGCGAGTGCGAACGCTCTACGGGAGAGCTTGTCTTCAGGGATGAAGCTCGAGGTCACCGCCCTCTCTCAAGTCACCGCCCGCGACGCAATAGTGGCATAGCCAGACACAGATGCGACCGCACAAGTGGTGGCCACGCTGGCGGCCGATGACGGGAGCACCGTCAGCCACGTGTCCTACTTGCCGCCATCCAACGTCTGGCACCGTCGAGGTTGGGGACTCCTCTGAGGATGAGTAGGGCATGGGAGGCGGCAGGGCATGGTGTGCCAACTGGCCGGTCCGTCCTCCCATGTTCTACTCTTCCTTGCCGGAGACCGCACCTTCACTTCATGGGTCTTGAACCCCGCCCCCTTACATGGAGATCACAGATGGAGGACGTCAGTCGCCACCATAGAATAGGTTTAGGGTCAGGTTTCTTTTATTTTTCTATCCTATAAAAGTTTGAAATGTAATGAAAATCTGCCGTGTTTGCATTAATCTCATCCGGTGTATATAAACTTTCACAATAATAGTAAGATATATTATAGGAGTATATGGAATGATGATTACTCTTTTGTGTATATAAACTTAGAAGGTTTGACCCGAGACAAAGCTAACATGCGAAATAAATAAACACATAGGGTCTACTTCAGTGTGCTGAGTGTGCCGAGGGTGGCGTTAGCGCTGTGGCATGACCAGCAGACCAACACCCAGCTCGTCGAGGATGCACGGGGCGCCGAAGTGCGCGCGTGCCGCGACGCGTTCGCAGAGTGGTGTAGGGCGGCCAACTGCATCCCCAGGACCTGAGACCATGCCGGGTCATCTTTCTTTTTCAATGACATGTCGGGTCGCATGTGAGCAAAGGGCATCTCCAACGTTGCCACGACCGTAGCTGACTACCCTGGCACACCAAAAACCCTCGTCCCTCGCGCCGTTGCGCGGTGCGTTCCCAGCCGGCGCCAGCTGCCCGCATTCATGCCGTCCGTCTGTATGCCGTCGTTAAGAGGCTCGATGCTCGAGGAGCAAACTCCGGCGACTTAATGACGCGCTCGGATGCTTTGGCCTCACCGGAATGCGCTACTTAAAGCGGCAATGCCCAGCTAACCTCCACACCATAGCGCATCGTCCTGCTACCAGGCACCATATCCGCCATGACCCCGAGCGCGAATGCTCTACGAGAGAGCTTTGTCTTCAGGGATGAAGCTCAAGGTTGCCGCCCTCGCTCAAGTCGCCGCTCGCGGACGCGACCGCACAAGCGGTGGCCACGATGGCGGCCGACGACGGGAGCACCGTCAGCCATGCGTCCTACTTGCCGCCGTCCAACGTCCGGTGCCGCCAAGGTCGGGGACTCCTCCGAGGATGAGTAGGGCATGGTGTGCCAACTGGCCGGTCCGGCTCCCGTGTTCTACTCTTCCTCACCGGAGACCGCACCTTCGTCTTGAACCCCGCCCCCGTACATGGAGATCGCAGATGGAGGACGTCGGTCGCAGCCGTAGAATAGGTTTAGCGTCTGGTTTCTTTTATTTTTCTGTCCTATAAAAGTTCGAAATGTAATGAAAATCTGTCGTGTTTGCATTAATCTCGGCCGGTGTATATCAACTTTCACAATAATATAGTATATTGTAGGAGTACTAGCAAGATGCCTGTGCGTTGCACGGAACATCAAGATCTTGTGGGAGAAAAGGATGAATGAGGGAAGGCCTTATCTGCAAATGTGGAGAGGAGTGCGGGTAAATTGTCATAGTTTCCTTCCTATCCGTTAGATATAGATCGGACAGCCTATATTGCAGGATGGCAGGCACACCATTATCACCAACTCTGCCTTTTATTGAACCGAGACAAAGCTAACATGCGAAGTAAATAAACACATAGGGTCTACATACACAATTTATCTTAGGCGCTCCAATAGTACGTCCACTACACATTCACGCATTCCACATCTTTCTACATCTATGGGAACCTACGAAAGGGTTAACGTAAATTGCCCCTCTCTCTCCTCCCTGATTTTCATGGTGGTGGGCCCTTCACTGCCCCCAATCTACAATCAACAGCCCACACATTTCACATTACGTTAATTACGTAACTGGGATTACGTAGGTGTAGCATTACTCATCCTGAAAAACCCAACTAAGTCAACCCCCCGGCATATCCCACGGGAAAAGACTCGGCCGCGTCGTTTTAGTCGGGATTACCGGATTACTAATAGTAGTATCGATGGATCGCGCGAAGCACCAAGTTTTTTTGCGGGGGCAAAGCACCAAGTTTAAAAGGAAAAAAGGCGGCACACTCACAACACCCCTGTCGCGGTCGCATTTCACCCCACACACATTCGGTCCTACACACGGCTCACGCAAACGGAAAACGCTTCGGCTTGCCTCTTCACTCACACGTGGGACTGCACTTGGAGAAACCCACCATGTGCCAAACTCCCCCCCCCCAAATCACCCCCAAATCCCAAATTCAACTGCCCTTCGGCCAACTAGCCAATAATATTCACCAAACCCCCTCCCCCCGACCCCCTCCACTCCATTCACTCCGCCAAAGCCGCCCTCCCCGCTGCAATGATACGTCGGCACCGCGGTTCGTCGAGGGGATGCACAGCGATCCTCTCGCTCCCATAGTATGCTCTCGTAGAAGACTGCCGTCCTCTAGCCACGCCGCCATCGCTGGCGACGTTCTTGTGGAGACGCACGGCGGTCAGCGCACCATCGCTGGAGATGTTCGTGTGGAGATGCACGGTGGTCAACTTCTCCCACGGTACGCACTTTCTAGGCTGAGGCCCCATGCATGTCGGTGTAGCGCTGAATGTTAGCTGATAGACGCTGTTAATCTCACTATTTGCTGAAGTAGTTTACAGTCAATATGCTCTGCTTAAGAAGCTTCCTTGCCCTGTTCTGCACTCAATCTGCTTAGCTGAGATGGCATGCCAAGCCCGATTAGTTGCTAAAATATCCTGCCATATATTTATTTTGACGTACATTGCCATGGTCTAGTAGCCAATCTGTTAGGTGAAATAGCTCTACATCATTTTATACTCGATCTTTGTTGCAGAGATGTCCTTCGATAGTTTGATGGATGTGTGCTCGGCCTCATTGACTGCTGAAACAACCTGCCATAATTTAGCACTCAAATCTTTTTGTTGAATTAGCTTTACATATATTTCGTTACTTAGATCTGCTTGTCCAAATATCTTGCCATAGCTTTAGACATCGACCTAGGTATTTTTTTGGACTTCATAAAAAAGCATATATGTTTTTCCTGTAATATCTAGTAGAAGAACTAATTTGTATGTCTAACAGATGGACATGACTTGGATAACTTCTGCTCGAAGATTCTCCACTGCATATGTCGAGGGGGTTGAAAACTTCATGAACTTTATCAAAGCTGAGTATGGTGGTCCAAAATCAGATGTGCTCTGCCCGTGTAGCAGTTGTATGAATTCAGTCACAAGACCCTAGTCAACTGTGCAAAATCATCTACACTTGTATGGGATGTCATTCACATATACTAGGTGGGTTCATCATGGTGAAGCTGTGAACGTCAATGTTACTGACTATGTGGAAGCAACAGATCACCATCTTGATCTGCCTGATGCTCAGGTGGAATAGGAGGAGGAGGTGGTGGTGGCGGAGCCAGTGAGTTTGACCAACATTGAAACAATGCTACGAAATGCTCGTGCATTTCATGAACTTTCACCTACAGAAGAAAAAGATGGGCCCGCATGTTGGAACAATGCAATGTGGCTGTCACCCCAGGAAATAAGCTGTTAGTATTCTCAGCTATGGTCACCTTTCTTCAGGTGAAGACATCTGAGCCGATGACCAACAAATCATTCAATGTGATGTTGGCTTATTTCCGCTAATCTTTCCCAGATGCGTCTGAGCTACCACACACCTACAGTAAAATGAAGAATTTCCTTTGTGCAGTTGGAATTGGATATGATATGATCCATGTTTGTAAGAATAATTGTGTTCTGTTCTGGAAGGATTATGCCAACTTAAGTGAATGCCCAAAATGCAAATCATCAAGATGGAAAGATGGCGATGCTGTGAAGAGGATTCCTCATAATGTTCTGAGACATTTTCCAATTATACCAAGATTGCAGAGGTTGTTTCATGATGCTGAAACAAGAGAGGATGTACTGTGGCATTCTAGGAACCAGGAGTACAGAGATCAGAATGTAATGAGCCATCCATCTCATGGTTGTGACTGGAAAAGCTTCAATCAGAAAGACAAAAAAATTGCTACTGACCGGAGAAACATTAGACTTGGCTTAGCTTCAGATGGATTTAACCCATTTGGCCACCAGAGCGCCACATATAGCATGTGGCCAGTGCTTGTTATCCCTTACAACATGCCTCCAAATGTCTGCACCAAAGAATCAAACTACATGATGGCCTTGCTCATCCCAGGTCCAAAAAGTCCTGGAAATGATTTTGATTTATTCATGGAGCCTCGTGTCGAGGAACTTTAACAACTATGGAGGGGTGTTCTCACTTGATACCTATATAGCAGCCCACCAGCTGATTTCTTTCTACATGCTATTATAATTTGGTGCATCCATGATTATCCGGCTTTGGCCACTATGTCAGGGCGAACGACACATGGTTATAATGCATGTGTTCGCTGTGACAGGAATCCGCTGTCATACGCAATACTTAGCAAGATCTGTTACATTGGACACCACCATTTCCTTGCCAAGGACAAGCCGCGTCCTACAAAATATAGAAGACATGTGTTCAATGCAAAGCATGAAAACTGTGATGCGCCAAAGAGGCTCACCGCCGATGAGTTACAAGTGGAATTAGAGAAGGTCAGGCATATTACACCAGGAAACTATCCTGCTAATGGTAGCGGTAAAAGGAAGCGTGGCAAGGCAGACGAGAGATTATTGTTTACCCGCAGGACCACTTTGTGGGACTTAGAGTATGGGAAAGATTTGGATCTGCCGCGTAATCTTGATGTGATGTACATCGAGAAAAATATATGTGACAGCATTATCGGCACACTTCTTAAGATTGAAGGCAATACGAAAGATACCTTAAAATCTAGGATTGATTTGACACACCTGGGTATCAGAAAGGATTTGCAGGTGCAAGATGAAGGTAAACCATGGGATATGGCACCAGATGTGTACGTCTTCAACAAGGTAAAAAGAAAATAATTATGCAAGGTCCTGTCACGTGTGAGATTCCCACATGGATTTGCTTCTAACCCTGAAAGGAGAGTCGGTGCAGATGGAAACAAGGTACAAGGGTTGAAAACTCATGACTGGCATGTCCTGCTTCAAAGGGTTTTACCTGTTATCCCTAGAGGATTGGGCCGCCCTGAATTATGCAGAGCAGTTGCAGAGTTGGGACAATTCTTCAGGGAACTCTCCAGTAGAAATATCAGGATAGATGCTTTGGAGCATCTTAGAGACAAGATACCAACTATTCTATGTGACCTTGAGAAGATATATCCTCCAGCCTTCTTTGATGTGATGGTGCATTTGGCTGTTCATCTACCTGATGGGGCACTACTTAGAGGTCCAGTACAGTATGGCTGGATGTACCCTATTGAAAGGCGGCTAGACACTTTCAAGGGCTATGTTAGGAACAAATCTAGAACCGAGGGTTCCATTGCAGAGGCCTACATTTCTATAGAAGCGTTGACATTCTGCTCAAAATACATTGAAACAACTGATCAGCTTAGCAAAGAGGTGGGTGAAGACAATCCCGGGCTCAATGTTTTCGGTTGTTCTGTTCGAGTTACAGGGAAGAGTCGACAAGAGGACAAACCTAAAGATTTGTACAAAATGGTTTGGTATCTGTTGAATAACTATCCTGAGATACTACATTATATCAAGTAAGTGCTAAGTACTGCAGCTTATACATCATAATCTACTAAACTTGCAGCACACTCTTATATATTTAGATGTTTGACGCGATCACTATGTTGTGCAACATCTACAAAAAGGAGTTACTGCCGCAAAATCCAAGAAACATTGACAAACTGGTTATGGCAGGATTTGTGAAATGGTTCAAGAGCCATGTAAGCTTTTGAATTGCACTGCCAGTTTTTTTAATATATTGAGTACATAAGATGATCAACTTGTCTATTTTCTAACCATAGGTTAAGAAGATGCGGGAGGATGGGCAGGCAGTTGATGATGCCCTTTACGCACTAGCAATGGGTCCTGATTCTCGGGTAAGACATTATGAATCTTGCATTGTTGGAGATGTGCGCTACAACACCCTTGCATGCGACGAAGGCAGGAAGACACAAAACAGTGCCATCATGAGCACGGATACGTACAACAGAGAGACAACTAAAATGTATGCTAACATAACAGACAATTGTCAGTTGAAGTATATCTCCAGTTTCGAGGTTCATTGGTGTGTGGTTCTATTGTGCTGTCATTGGTATAACCTGTTTTCCAGGATCGCAAAACCCAAAGTTGATGATTATTTCAAATCCATCAATGTCAAGGCGGCGTACCAGACCAACGAGACTTTTATTTTGGCAAATCAAGCAATACAAATATTTTTCTTGGAAGACACATTTTCACGTAGCGATGACTGGAGAGTATTGCAAAGGTTTGAGCAGAGGAATTCATTTAATGAAGTTGCACAACAAGATGATGCTTACACTGCTCCTGACAAGATTCCATAGATGTTCCTAATATCTTTGAGAACCATCACGTCAATGACGCTGGCAAAAAGATTGCCTGTCGTGCTGTGGACATACAAGAGTTGATTAAGAGGAAACCAACGTTCGAGGACATTGAGGATGAAGAAGAAGATGACACTGCAGGGAATTATGATTCAGACTAATACACATGGCGAAGATGTTGACGTTGTTGCTGCAGATGATGATTAGATTGTTTTTGTTGTATTTGCCTGTTAGAAGACGTTTTTATCTACTATGTGAAATTGTGTTTGCTATGACAACTGAAACCTGATGAACTTGTTGTTTACTATTTTGTTGTGAGAACATCACTTGTTATGTATGTTGATTTATGTTTGGTGATTGTATGACGACTAAAACATGATGACATTGTTGTTTATTTGTACTCATATTTGGCTGTGAAACTTGAATTTGACATAGTTTGTTGTTGGACTGCAATTTGCTCGACGTCTTCGAATGGGAACAAAGTTGACCCGATAGGGCCTCTACAAATTTATTTATTTATTAGCAAAAGGGCCTTTTCTATTTATTTATTTATTTATGAGAAAAAGGAGATACCCCACGATTTCCATTAATAGAAATCATTGGATGTTGACAACACTACGCTCAGCCTGCTAAACAGGTTTCATTCATTACTAGTTTCAGTGAAGTGCTCATGTCATAGCCACTAAATACATCACGAGTGCTACATACACTTCAAATAAAGAGACAATCATCCTACAGAGCACATCGATTTTTCCCATTATCTTCACAAGCTCTTTCATCTCCTCATTGTTGTCAAGGTCGTTCAGCAGCTGTTGCTTGGCCATGATCAGAGGAACTACATCTTTAACCTTCTGCTCAACATCTTCCTATTTTGTCGTTCCTTTAGTTACTTGTCCAACACCCCAACCTGCTGGTATTGAGATTCCTCGACTAACCAAATAATCAGCGTAGTTGCATTCCCCCACATCAGCAACTTCCCAGAAATACAATTCACATGAATCTTCCCTTTTCTGCACGAATCAAATTGGAAGATCATCAACCAAACTTTTAAAAAATCAGCAATTGAAAGCAGTAGAACAATACTTCAAAATATTATTACCCCATGATTCAGGCATTTGTAGAAGACTCAGCAAGGGTTGAGGATTGTGGTTGAGATGCGACGGATGACTCTATGTGATTTGCAGCAGTGGAACCACACCAACGACAGCGGGTTCCAATGAGCAACCGACTGCGGTGTGTGTGCTGATGGGGGTGTGATAAGACCCACAAGCGATGGTACGGGTGGCGACTTGGTGCATATCTGGTTGTTACCTGCTGAAGAGCAGGTGGACGAGCAGGCAGTGGCCTTGGTTGCTATGGCTAGATCTTCTGATGCTAGGCAGAGTAAGTAGAGAAGAGGAGAAGCAAACGTTGGATATGTCAGTTTCATTACTTGCAGAGTAGCATAGCACCATATATAGTCATAGTCTGGGTTTGGATTCGAACCAGCTACAGGAGCACGTCTCTCTTTCTTCTAAAACTCTGCAACGTCTCTTTACTGGTACACTAGCTTGTTCTATACGCCTTCTCAAGTCTTTGATTTTCTTTCTTTTTTCTTTTTTGCGAGGAAGGAAGGAGGACAAAATTGAGAGTTCCCGGGACTCGAACCCAAGACCTCTTGGTTGAAAACCAAGGGTGCTAGTCACTTATGTGGCGAACGTTCCCAGGAGGAGGACGATAGACAAACGCATTTTCCTCGCGGTTTTAGTTGTGATGCAAGATCGAACGGTCGCAGTTTCGGGAATGTTATCAGGCGAATGAGCCCAGTTTTTTTCTTCCTATATATAAAAAAGTATGCTACTTGGTGTCGGCTTAGTCAACAAATGATTGTGCCAACCTTGACCGTTGGATTGACATTCAACGTCTGTCGTGTTTCTTCAGTCTCTTCTTCCTCCAGCCCCCAAAGCCAAACCAGCACCGGCGAGACCTCCTGCTCCCGCCTCCCACAGTTGGATGTGCTATCGCGCACGCATCATGGCCACATCACACCCTAAAACTCTGCGCATCTTCCCCGGCTCCTATTCGTTCCTGTCTGAGGCCTCACCATCGTCCTCTGCCTTGGTTCGCTCGCCGCGGCGCCGCCCTCCGGTGTTTTCAACATGGTCAACAATCGAGACAAATAAGGAGATGACCATACATGGTGAGGATGACATTAGGGACCCAGCAGCACGCATAGTAATTTTGTTTTTTCTGGATGGAGAAGGGTATCAACTGGGTTGTGCGGGAGCTATGGCCCATCTAGCCCAGGCTTTTATTTCAATTGTTTACCACATGACTAGCCCAGTTTGTTTTTTCCTTTCTGAAAATGGCTAGCCCAGCTATTTGGTTTTTTGTAGAATAACCAACGTAGGCCTACTTGCTTTTCTACGCCCTGTTGGGCCGAAAATCTTTCAAGATGAGTAGGGATGCATTCGGGCTTGCCCAGAAAATGGGCTATAAGTAATAAGAAATGGGCTATAAAATGAAAAAATACAACAAACAAACAATTATTTCCAAAATACTTTTTTCTTTCGGATTTTGATATTTTAAATGTCATTGTTTTTGTGCGGGTAAAATTTCATTGGATTTAATTAAGGTATGTTTAGTTATTAAATTAATTTGAATCTGGCTAGAAATTTCAGGCTGTATGCTATTTGGGACAGATTCGAAGGCTGACTTGTGGGTCTACTAGGTTGACGTGTATGAAAGGCTTTGTCAACTTAGTCCACAAACGATTCTAGCAGCAGTGACCGTTGGATGTTAATCCAACGGCCGTGCTGCTTCTTCAATACCAGATCTTCTTGCTTGAGCCGCCCAAACCAGCGCTGGTGGGACTGCCTGCTCCTGCCTCCTGTGGCTGGCTGTGCTTCCGAACAGGCCACACCGCCCCACCCTACTCGATCGCTGGCCAGGCCATTTCTCTACTCACCCACACCTCCAGTTATTTTCTGACGATGGCAGCCGAACTAGTAAACCCTTGTAGTCCCCACCGCGTGGACAACCACTATCGAGTCTTCCCCGGCTCCCCGTCGTTCCCTTCCTAGGCCTCACTGTCGTCCACCACCCTGCTGCTCTAGGCGCGGCGTGGTCAACGTGGTCAACGAACGACATCCATCAGAAGTGGACTGTACATGAAGAGGCTGGCAGCTGGGTCCATGGCCGCACACAAGGAAATGCCTCCTTATTACGCGCAAAATAATTATTCCTCCACCTGACAGCTGGGACCCACCGGAAGGGCCTCTGTATTTCGTGAAAAAATGTTCCCCCCGCTGACAGCTTGGACCCACCAGCTATATCTTCGCACAAAAGGAAGTGCCTCATTACGTACAAAAAAAAATGAATACTCCCCCTGCTAGCTAGGTCCCACCATAGTGGGAGGCTGACTTGTGGGCCTACTAAGTTGACGGGGATGGAGGGCTTTGTCAACTTAGTCAATATGAAAGATTCTAGCTCCGGTGACCGTATGATGTCCATCCAACGGCCGTAGTGCTTCTTCAACCTTTGATCTTCTTGCTCCAGTCGCCCAAACCAGCGCCGGTCATGTCGCGTGCTCTTGCCTCCCGTGGCCGGCTGTGCTGCCGGGGAGGCCTCATCGTCCCCTACTACTACCACCGCAGGCCAGGCCATCCCTCTACTCACCCACACCCCCTGTTATTCTGCGACGACGGCAACCTCACACCGCAGCCGAACCAGTGAACCCTCGTACTCCTCTCCATGTGGGCATCCACTGTCGCGTCTTCCCCGGCTCTGTGTCGTCCCCTTCCTAGGCCTCGGCGTCGTCCACCGCCTTGGTGCTCTCGGCGCGGCATGGTCAATGTGGTCAACGACCGACTTCCATCAGAAGAGTACTGTACGTGGAGAGGCTGACAGATGGGTCCATGGCCGTAGCAAGGAAGTGCCTCCTTATTACATGGAAAATAATGATTCCTCCACCTGACAGTAGGGACCCACCAGACGGGCCACCGTATTTCGTGAAAAAATGTGTCCCCCTGACTGCTGGGACCCACCAGCTACATCTTCACACGCAAGGAAGTGCATCGATATTATGGGCAAAAAAATAATGAATCGCCCCCTGACTGTTGGGACCCATCAGCTACATCTTCACACAGAAGGAAGTGCCTGACATTCGGGACCCACCTGGTCGAAGCGTACGTAGCATTGTCATTCTAGTCATGAACGTGTACGTACATACGATCGGTCTGTCTGCAAGCTGCATCAATGAACCGTGGCCGTGTAAGGAAGGGCACGTGTCGTAGTAGAGGCACGCACATGTCGTAGTAGAGGCGCGCATGTAGCATGTACACGTACGTACAACGGCCAGGGTGCAAGAAAGTAAATACGACCACATACGTACATACGGGCGGGGTCTCG
Source organism: Triticum dicoccoides (assembly GCF_002162155.2). NCBI lineage: Eukaryota > Viridiplantae > Streptophyta > Magnoliopsida > Poales > Poaceae > Triticum > Triticum dicoccoides. The sequence goes on from NC_041384.1 coordinate 531,148,942, forward strand.
AACGCCTACTCGCGCATACGTATGGCGAGGGCTCCTATACTTGGCTGGGTCGGAATGGAGAAACTGCATCATCGTCGTGTTCATTGGGAGGCAACGGAATGCGTCGTGTTCATCGGGAGGCAACGGAACGCGTGTTGTTCATCAGGAGCCAACCGACTTGGATGGAACAGCCGATGGAAACGAGGCCTGGCGTACCGCAGAACAGAGGAAACGACCTTGTGTTTGACCGACCACGGTCGAAACAGGATCCTGTTCATCGGGAGGGGTCTGGCGTACTGCAAAACGGAGGAAATGGACCTCCTACGGTCAAAACGGGGTCCTCTTGATCGGGAGGGGTGTGGTGTACCGCAAAACAGAGGAAACAGACTTGTGTTGGAGCTCTACGGTCAAAATGGGGGTCCCCTTCATTGGGAGGGGTGTGGCGTACCGCAAAACGGGACTCCACGGGCTACTGTTCATCTCCACCGTCGACCTCCTCCAGCCTCCACGGGCTACTGTCCATCCACCGTCGACCTCCTCCAGCCTCCACCTGCGACTGTTCATCCACGGGCTCCTGTTCATCCAGCCTGCACCGCTCCTCCACCGGCTACTGTTCAACCAACCCTCTCCGTGGGGTCCTATTCAACCACCCCTCCACGGGTTACTGTTCATCCAGCCCTCCACCGGCTACTGTTCAACCAGCCCTCCACGGGGTCCTGTTCATCCACCCCCAACCGGCTCGATCGATTGGGGTCCTGTTCATCCAGTGACAACGATCTCTAATACCACGGGGCCCTGTTCATCCAACTCCCCACCCGGAACTATTCATCCAACCCCCCAACAAAGCTCACTATTCATCAAGAGGCAGCAAGTTCGACCGGCTTCAGTTAGCAGCAGTAGCGAAGGAATCGCTCGATCGAGTTCAATTAACAACCAGGGATCGATCGCTCGGGTTTAGTAACGTGTAGCCTGCAGTGCAATCTCTCGGGTTCAGTAGGCGAACGCCTCACTCAGGTTCAGTTAGAGTGCAACGCCTCGCACACACGCACGTACGTGTACGAGAGAAACGCGCAAACCTCTGTGCATCACTCGGCCCTGACCACCCACCATAACCGGGAACTCCCCAATATTTTCCTCGCCCTTGCTTCTACCACGGGTTTTTCCATCATGGACAGCCCAAAGGATGTCATGCAGTTGCGTCTTCGGCCCGCCCAGGATGAAAAGCCCATTTTCTATCATGATTTTTTGTCATAGAAGTAGGAGCCCACCACATCTATGATGATACCAGGTTTTGTCACAATTATCGTCATAGAAGTGTCATAAGCATGCCAGAAAAAAATTTTGTTCGGCCCAAAATGTCACGGATGTGTCTTTTTTTGTAGTGTCACCACGTGAACTGGCGAGTATAGGAGGCAACATGCTGGAAAATGTTGTCTAGGGTGGAGTCCCTCTAGGGTAGTTTGCAACTGAGGTGATTGATTAAGAAATGGCACTGTGGTTGGGTTGGAATGAAGCTCTGAAGTTTGCTATAGCAATCTTGACCACACTAATGTGATCAACTTAGTGAGGTTAAATAAAGAAATTGATGTC
>NC_041384.1:531150716-531169364 GCF_002162155.2 Triticum dicoccoides
TTTTTGTGGGATTAGGACAAGTATTTAATACACTTGCTTTGTAACTACCAAGCCTGGTCCAGGAACAAAAACAGGAAGAAGCACTCACATAGAGTGATGCCTTGGACTAAAGTGGGTATGGCAGGATTATTTGGGCATATGAGAGTGCCATAAAATTTCATGCCATTTGCCCAAGCCAAAATGGCACTTCCTTCATACAGTGCCTCTTTGGACAGAAATTTAGGAAAAATCCTGAGGGAAAATGGCTAGATGAAATGAGACCAAATCTTATGGAGATAGGTTATATGGGTAGGAGAAGGTCCTAGAAAAATTTCAGCAATAATGTAGCAAGATAAAATATACTTGCTTCACTAACTAAAAATATGAACAGAAACAAAGAATTGAAGGTGAGCTCACAAGGATGCATTGCATGAGTTCAATTCTTGAGGAGATCATTGATTTGATGATATGAAGGACCATGCAAAATTTCAACTCATTTGGATCAACCTAGCTAGTACTTCCTTCACACAGGCTTCCCTCAGACAGGGACTTTGAAAAATTGCTCAGGAAGATTTACTAGGCAAATGGAGTTGAATTTTGGCGCGCGGAAATGATTTGGACATGAAAAGGTGTCCAAAAAGTTTGGGGTCAATCAAGCAAAGATAAATGACACTTCCTTCTCAAAAAGCCACTGAGGGAAGAATGAGAAAAGGAATATTTGTGAATTATCTTTAATGAGGACAAGGAAGGATTTTGACATATTTGAGCAAGATATGACCCAAACAATTTATGAGAATTATTTGGGAACTTTGGGAGTGACAGAAATATAGGTTGCTTCACAACCTAGGGCAAAAAGGATTATTCCTTTGATAGAAAAAGGAATATTCCAAGGAAAAGAATATTGAGGTTGGGACAAGATGAAAATGGCAAGGTCTTGGGATGAATATGAGGATGACAAGCCACTTTCGAAAGGAAGAAGAGGTCATCTTCTCCAGTTTCCAGAACACATAGCCACGGAAAAAAGAAAACTAAAGCAAAATCCTCAGAAAATCGAAAGAAAAAGAAAGGGCCAAAATCAGGGTGTGACAAACCTTCCCCCCTTAAAGAAATCTCGTCCTCGAGATTTGGTTTCTCAAGGAACAAGTATAAATATATCGGACTTAAGGAAACCGTTTCCAACTCGGGTATCCTTTTTCCTTTATTGATTGTTCCCCACTAATTTTGATATAACGAGACTGCCCGGTTCTGGGATGGTTTGCTTCACTGTATCCACATCCCGACATAACTTTCCTTACATGATCATGCTTATACTGGCTCCAATTTTTTTCATATCTGCGGACTTGGCTGAGTGTGAGAGATTACCATGACTGAAATATATGTCCGTCTTCCCTAGTCTGAGAGTGAATTCTGAGGGATGTGGCATCTAGCATTGATAACCTTCCATGAAATTGTGAATAGATTTTCCTAGTGGACACCCAATCTTTTTGCTCCTTGCATTGGGTTTCTCAACTAACTATAGGTCCTCCAGGTTTAAAGCAGTGATGTGGTTCATAACCGTTCTCCTGACGGATTCTGACTTCTCGCAGGAGTTTCTGAATCATGTTAACTGGCTCCACTGTCTTGAGTATCGGATTCGTGCCAAATATTTGACTATCTCCTATCGTGGCAGCATAAAGGGGTATGGCCTTATAGGATAATATCCGCAAACTTGACTGACGGTGGTTCTGATAGGAGAATTTTGTTCACGGCAGGCTACCCTTTGATGATCCTCATAAGTGAGGACACATGCCTCAAGACTATTATTCATCATCCTAATTATTCATTCTGTCGACATATCCATGGGGATAGTAGGCTGTGTGATGCTTTACCATGGTTGCTGGAGTCAAACTATTGAATTGACCTTTGGTCTGACAGGGCAGACTCAGATATGCGATACTGACAAATCTGAGCTTATGAGTTTGACTGAGCTAGTTGCCTTGATATGAGGTCCTTACCACAATGGAGCAGACCCCTTAGGTGAATATTCATGGTGATTAATACTGACCTTGATTTTCCGGGGTATCTCCACCATGTGGGTCATGCAAAAAAAATTCATACCTGCATTGCTAGTCTTGCTTCTTCATTATTGTTCTCTTTGTCTGGATCCTTTGCTGAAAGAGCTTGGTCATATTGCTTCTTTGTGTGACCATAGATACTATCGGGTGCAATATTTTGGCAATCATACCTTATCCTCGTTCATGTATCGTGTGATAGGAAGTATACAGGGTTCACACGTACTTACATATTGCTCGTTTTTGTCTTCAAGCATACAAGGTTGTGACAAGGGTTAATGATATCACCTTGTCGGGTATGAGGAAACTGACCTTAATAAGTAGTGTCAAAATTTGTTGTCCCATGTCGTCTTTCTCCAAAATTTGTCGGTTCTTGCATTACCAACTGAGGTGTATAACCGGCTTTCTTATTCTTGCATAACTCGTGAGCTCTTCAGATTCTCACCTTGACTTCCTCATCGTACCAGTGGCTTGCAAGACCTTGGCAACATGGTTCACAATATATATATATATATATATATATATATATATATATATATATATATATATATATATATGAGAATTTGATTCCCGAGGCAAACTTGTGTTCTGACTGATTCTTGTTTCCGACCAAACTATTGCAGACCTGATTGTTGGGATTCATTGCCATATGATGTCAATTCATAGTGTAATATTTTGCACCAATGTCGTAGTGAGGACGATTGGATGGCTTATGCTGGGAAACCATTGAGAGTATCTTGCCGAGGAAGACTAGGCATCATGCTTCAGAAGCTTCCCCCCTTAAAGACTTGTTGGGGAAGGACTCGGTACCTTATGCTAGAAGCTTTTGCGTTTGCTTACTGCAGAAGGCAGAGTACCTTGTACGGGAAGTCATCCATTTATCGTACTGAGGAAAATAGAGGAATCTTGCATGGGAAGCTTTTCTGGTAGCTTGCGAGGGAAGGCTGGGTTGCTTACAACAGAAGCTTCTCAGTGTGGTATGCGAATTGAATGCCACATATATATCATCTTAATATTTCTGTTCTCGATTATCTTTGACTGATAATATACTGTCGATCTTGCACAAAATCCATCTTCTTCAGATTTGATCATCACTACTATGAAGAGTGCACACTGAGGGAGACTTGATTATCCGTACTGTTGTGAGGAGTGTACGCTAATGCAAATTTTGATTATTAGCATCACGATCAGATATTCCTCAACTGCAGTCGGCTGATAATTCCATCCTATTTAGTTGAGCTTCCAAATATATGCATTCCTTGCTGATTCTTCGGGTCCGGTGTCGTTTGACGAGCAACTTTAATAAGGGGAAAACAATGCAACACTAAGGGCCCAAAGAAAGAAGCAAAAGAAACGACTGAAAACAAAAGCACACAAACATATAAGAAATAATATAATCAAGCAACATCACATATTACTGCTACTCACAACAATAATATGCATGCATACCTAAGCACACAAATCTCGTGGAAACTCCGGTATTATGGTCTAATATGTTGTGGAGGTGTGCACGAAAATGAATCCACGTGCAGAAGGAGTTGATGTAGCCAAGGCTACACCAGCGCTGGCTGAACACCGGTTGCAACTGGATGGATACGGAGGCGAGGATGAACTTGGTGATCACGGGGTGGAACACGGAGGTTACAACCACATCATCATCAAGCGTATGGAAGGGAACCATACACGTCCATAGAATGGGATGATAGCGTAGGGTAGAAGTGGAAAACGGGCCTTGCTGGCATTGCCCTTTTTCTGGTCACAAAGATCAGTAAGGGTTGCCAAAGGGATGAGATGGATTGCACGATTCGGGATAGAGACAAGTCTATCACCGAAATGATATGGGTGGGTGATGGAAAGATATCGACGTGATATCCGAGCATAACTCCTGCAAATGGTTTCCGGAACACTGGGTACCAGGGTATCACTCTGCTGGGACAGAGGTGACACCAATCACTGAAGAACTGGTACGCAAAGAGGGATGGTGCAGGTAGTGGATCGAAACCTATACCACCTACACTCACAAGATCACTATAAGTGACCAGATAATAATCTACATGCATGCTATGTAACAAGCAAATGTAACAATCAAGTGCAACAAACCAAGTGGAGTCTATACTACTGCTTTCTAACGCTAGCATGGGCTAGGGCATCCTATAGCCAGACCTACTTTGATACCAAGCCTTGTGGCACCCCGGCTCAGGGAAACCGGAACGCCCCGTATTCTAGCCCAGAGATCGAGGATAAGTCTTTTGGAATATGGTACTGCTTAGCATAGAACAAATCGATTCTTTATTACTATCTATATGGGTACAAGGGGATTACATCAGCATGACGACACTACGTCTGCCATGGTTGCTCTATGCCAGCAGCAGAACAACACAAAGCAGTGGAATAACTCTAGCAGCGGAACAACGATGACGGTGAACTCCGCCCCGCAGGGACTCTGGCTGGGACGCTTATCCTAGCTCGCAGACAAGGAATCCACGGCAAACAAGCAATCAAATCCGGCATGACCTACAAACTAGCATGACACGCCAGGTCAGTACGTTGAATGTACTTGCAAGCTTACAGCAACCAAAGCAATCAATACAAACAACAACATGGCATTTATAGGTTTCTTACCAATGATGAACATAATACTATCAGAACAACATAAGCACAACATGAACATATGAACATGATGATTCTAGCATGCAACACAATGACGCTATCATGCACCGACTTACTCTGCTCGGGTTACCTCATAACCATCACATGCATAAGCTTACCATCAGGGACATCACATGATCATCTCAGGATCCAATCAAGCTTGGTATTAACAATACCTTAGTAATCATTACATGACCACAAGGAGCTTGAACTTTACCTGTGATTCTCGCACAACATCACAAATATCCATCATCTCGGTATCCTCAATACCACGGTGATCCTCTCACGATCACATAAAGATCAACCAACTTCGGTATCCATGATACCTTCATGATCCTCTCTCAATCACAACCAATCTCTTTTTCATCATCGAACCAGGATTGTTATTAAGCAAGTTATTATTATTACTGTTGACCCACAGTATGACCGACTATGAACTGGGCCCATATTTGCGGGCATGGCTGTTGCTAGATTTAATACACAATCTGCAGAGGTTAGTACAATGTACCCACACCAAGGAACCCATGGTTTCGCACTCCCATTCGGGTGGACCAACGGCATTCCGACAAAACCGATCTATTGCCATCACACTCTCCCAGCCACTCCGACAAACTCCCCTTTGGGCTAAGTCCTGGGTGGCCCCGATGTCAACCCGTGACATCCAACACCACCGTCGTGGCCGGACACCATCGTGGCCAAACTATAAATGGTCCCAAACGGGGACAATGGTATACCAATCACAACAACGGGCACACAAGGCTTATGCCGTCCTACCCGGCCAAGGTAGCGCCCGCGCATAACCTTCCCTCTTTGTAGGCACCGGCGAGAGGCATGACAATAGACACAATTAGGACCCCCCATAAGGCAAGTGTGGATGCACTGGTCAGCTCGATTTGGTGGCACCATGACTTAGCCAACAGTTGTTCAAGTTTGATTATTATCCGATTAAACTTGAATGCAATAAGCTAAGTCATAATAAAATAACATGATGCAACTATAATGCAGGATATCAACATAAGCACGGGGGTGCAACATAATCATCAAGCATATCAACAATAATAAATCAAATATCCGAATGAGCATGGCATACTAACGAGCATAAATATCACAAGTATACACTACTCATAAGCATAGCATGACTACTAGCATCGGAAATAACTACCATGCAAGGACATAATACTAATACTATCAAGTAAGCCTGTAACCAATTGCATGCAACAGAACATGCATAGCAACGGCACTTGATAACAGATATTAAACATGCAACAGATGAGCATCACTACCAGATGCATCCGAACATGTCATGGAGATGAACATGAAACTATAAGCATTACTAAGACACGGATAACCGTAGCAAACCAAACTGATAGTTATTAAATGTTCAAGTAGAAAACCATGGCTACTGCATGCCAACCATGCAATTGGTTGTCGTGGCTTACCTAGGATTGAAGAATCCACCGGGGAGAAGTGCGGAAAGCTCGCGGAAATAATCACCGGAAAGGGTTCTCCCTCAGAGGGGGCTGATTAGTGGCAAGGGTAAAAAGGTCATTTCTAGTATGTCAAACCATAGTGATAATGACAGGAATAGAACGGGCTCGACGAGACGAAGATGTGGGCTTTGGAATCACCTCAATTGGAGTTATGGTTGCGGAGATACGCACTTTCATTCGTTCGGCAGAAAATAAATAAAAACTATTCTTTTCTGTGGTAACGGTTGAACGTTCACAAAATAAAGGTTTCTGTCGGGGCTGGAACAACACCTATGGGAACCCTCGATGGAAACCCTTCTATGGTTGTGGGGCGTGGGGCTGCGCAAAGAGCGGGTCTAGAAGATCAACTCGGTGGGATTTTTACTCAGGTTTTGGCCGCAAGCGATGCGTAAAACCCTAGTCCTGCTTTGTGTGCATTTAGTGTTCTTGAGCTCTTGAACTAGCTGTGGTGCATGCCCAATCCAAAAAGTCTGAATCCTTCCTCAGTATGCCTCGGGCCTCCTTTTATATGTCAAAACGAGTTGCCATAGTGGCACACAGGAGGTGGAAAGTATGTACAGAGTACAAGTTTATCTCCTGACATCCTAGGACAAACGCATTTAATGTACCGCCTATGTGTCCTCTTGCTTTATCGGGGACGGTAAAGGAGCTCATCCCGTCCATCGCCGCCTCGCCTTGCTTCAATGCGCGTCCAAGGTGACGAGGCATGCATCGCCACACTGGCTGGCTGCTGAGCTGGTGCGGTGGCAGGGTCTTCATGAAGATCTGCATGCCACCACATAGGTGCTTGGATGGTTGGCCTAGAAGCTGCATGCTGCCACGCAAGTGCATGCCTAGTTGATAGGCTGGTCGCCACGTTGGAACGGGCGCGGGTTAGCAAAGGTTTGGTAAGTGTGGGCCTGGCTTTGGCTCCGTAGACGCCCCAGGCAAGGCCCTTGCCGGGATCTCGTGGGCGTCCCCGGCAAGGGTCTTGCCGGGGGCTTGCGAGCGTCCCTGGCAAGGATCTTGCTGGGGGTCTTCGTCTTTTGGTGCTCATCTAGGCCTGTAAGCCTTTGGTTTTCACCAAGATCTACATGCCACCATGCAGGCGCTCCCGAGCCTCGGTCTTGACGTTGTTGATAGCATCATAACTCTCGGGCTCAAGGGTGACGGTCTTGCTGGTGTTGGGCAAGTTGCCCTGGCAAGGCTCTTGCCAGGTCCATGTAGGCCATCCCGGCAAGGCTCCGGGGGAAGCCCATCTTGTCCCTTTGCTCTTTATGCTTCTGGCTTGGGTGCTGCCTCGGCAGCCTTGTATCTTTGCTTCCTCTGCCCTGCCGAGCCCGGATGTAGGTGTGGCTACGACTTCCCATGCACAAGTAAAGGGTTACAGAAGGGCCCCTACTTTTGTACAGCGAAAGGAGCCCCCGGGCCTGGGCCACACATAAGCGCGGAGCGTTGTTGGTCCAGGCCCAGAACGGTGCGCGGGCATGCGTGGTAGAGTTTTTACTACAGTAACTCATTCGCCAGTTGCGCTTCCCCACGACCTGCATTGAGTGCACGACGTGGGGGTCATGTGTGGAATGACCACAGCATGCTTGCATCACCTCACGGTGAATAGTAAAGAGGCGGTCTGCGTCTTCCCCATAAAAAAGGGAAAACTGCAGGGGCGCTGCTCATTTACCCTTTGCGCCCTTTCCAATCTCGGAACCGCAGTTCCCCTCTTCTTCTCCAAGCGCGTGATAACCCACAAGTATAGGGGATCAATTGTAGCCTCTTTCAATAAGTAAGAGCATCGAACCCAACGAGGAGCTAAAGGTAGAACAAATATTCCCTCAAGTTCTATTGACCACCGGTACAACTCTACGCACGCTTAATGTTCTCTTTACCTAGAACAAGTATGAAACTAGAAGTACTTTGTAGGTGTTGTTGGATAGGTTTGCAAGATAATAAAGAGTGCGTAAATAAAAAGTAGGGGCTTTTTAGATGAAGACACAACTAAGTTAGTTTTAGTAGAGAGCTTATTGTCACACAAGAAAGTTATTTGTCCCTAGGCAATCAATAACTAGAGCGGTAATCATTATTGCAATTTTATTTGAGGGAGAGGCATAAGCTAACATAGTTTCTCTGCTTGGATCATATGCACTTATGATTGGAACTCTAGCAAGCATCCGCAACTACTAAAGATCATTAAGGTAAAACCCAACCATAGCATTATAAGGCATCAAGTCCTCTTTACTCCCATACGCAAACAACCTACTTACTCGGGTCTATGCTTCTGTCACTCACGCCAGCCACCAAAGCAAATCATGAACATATTGCAAACCCTACAGCGGGGATCCCTCACGCTTGCGCGACACGGAGAGCACCATAGGACAACACCAATAATAAAACATGCAACTCAAACCAATCACGATCATCAATTAATCCATAGGAGAAAACAGATCTACTCAAACATCATAGGATAGCCATACATCTTTAGGAAATAATATATAGTGTTGAGCACCATGTTTAAGTAGAGATTACAGCGGGTAAAAGAGGGGTTACACCGCTGCATAGAGGGGGGAAGAGTTGGTGATGATGGCAATGAAGTTGTTGGTGTAGATTGCGGTGATTATGATGGCCCCGACGGCGTTCCGGCGCCACCGGAAGAGAGGGGGAGAGAGCCCCCTTCTTGTTCTTCTTCCTTGACCTTCTCCCTAGATGGGAGATGGGTTTACCCTCTGGTCCATGGCCTCCATGGCATGGGAGGGGCGAGAGCCCCTCCGAGATTGGATCTGTCTCTCTGTCTCTCTCTGTTTCTACGTTCCAGATTCTGCCCTTTCACCGTTTCTTAAATTCCCGGAGATCCGTAACTCCGATTGGGATGAATTTTGGACACGATTTTTATCCGGATATTAGCTTTCTTGCTGCTAAAAAAGGGCACCAACCACCTTACGGGGTGGCCACGAGGGCCCAGGGCGCGTCTGACCCCCTGGGGCACGCCCCCTGCCTCATGGCCCCCTACGGCATCATCTCGCGTTGATTCTTCTTCCCAAAAATCACATATATTCCAAAAAATAATTCCGCTAGTTTTTATCCCGTTTGGACTCCGTTTGATATGGATTTTCTGCGAAACAAAAAACATGTTACAAACAGGAACTCGCACTGGGCACTGGATCAATAGGTTAGTCCTAGAAATAGTATAAAAAGTTGCCAAAAGTATATGAAAATTGTAGACTATTGGCATGGAACAATCAAAAATTATAGATATGACGGAGACGTATCAGCATCCCCAAGCTTAATTCATGCTCATCCTCAAGTAGGTAAATGATAAAAAGATAATTATTGATGTGGAATGGTACCTAGCATAATCTTGATCATGTAATCAGATCATGGCATGAATATTAAGACACGAGTGATTCAAAGCAATAGTCTATCATTTGACATTAAGACAATAATACTTCAAGCATACTAATAAATCAATCATGTCCTCTCAAAATAACATGGCGAAAGAAAGTTATGCCTACAAAATCATATGGTCTGGCTATGCTCCATCTTCACCACACAAAGCATTCAAATCATGCACAACCCCGATGACAAGCCAAGCAATTGTCTCATACTTTTGACGTTCTCAAACCTTTTCAACTTTCACGCAATACATGAGCGTGAGCCATGGATATATCACTATAGGTGGAATAGAATATGATGGTGGAGGTTGTGTGGAGAAGACAAAAAGGGAGAAAGTCTCATATGGACGCGGCTAATCAACGGGATATGGAGATGCCCATCAATTGATGTCAATGTGAGGAGTAGGGATTGCCATGCAACAGATGCACTACGAGTTATAAGTGTATGAAAGCTCAAACTGGAAACTAAGTGGGTGTGCATCCAACTTGCTTGCTCATGAAGACCTCGGGCATTTGAGTAAGCTGATACGTCTCCGTCGTATCTACTTTTCCAAACACTTTTGCCCTTGTTTTGGACTCTAACTTGTATGATTTGAATGGAACTAACCCGGACTGACACTGTTTTCAGCAGAATTGCCATGGTGTTGTTTTATGTGCAGAAAACAAATATTCTCGGAATGACCTGAAACTCCACGGAACATCTTAGAAAAAATAATAAAAAATCCTCGCCAAAGATGAAGACCAGGGGGCCCACACCCTGTTCACGAGGGTGGGGGCGCGCCCCCTACCTCGTGGACCCCCTGGATGCCCTCCGACACCAACTCCAACTCTACATATTTGCTTTCAGAGAGAAAAAAATCAAGGAGAAGAAATCATCGCGTTTTACGATACGGAGCCGCCGCCAAGTCCTAAAACCTCTCGGGAGGGCTGATCTGGAGTCCGTTCGGGGCTCCGGAGAGGGGGATTCGTCGTCGTCGCCATCATCAACCATCCTCCATCACCAATTTCATGATGCTCACCGCCGTGCGTGAGTAATTCCATCGTAGGCTTGCTGGACGGTGATGGGTTGGATGAGATTTATCATGTAATCAAGTTAGTTTTGTTAGGTTTGATCCCTAGTATCCATTATGTTATGAGATTGGTGTTGCTATGACTTTGCTATGCTTAATGCTTGTCAATAGGGCCCGAGTGCCATGATTTCAGATCTGAACCTATTATGTTTTCATGAATATATGTGAGTTCTTGATCCTATCTTGCAAGTCTATAGTCACCTACTATGTGTTATGATCCGGCAACCCCGAAGTGACAATAATCGGGACACTCCCGGTGATGACCATAGTTTGAGGAGTTCATGTATTCACTATGTGCTAATGCTTTGTTCCGGTTCTCTATTAAAAGGAGGCCTTAATATCCCTTAGTTTCCAATAGGACCCCGCTGCAACGGGAGGGTAGGACAAAAGATGGCATGCAAGTTCTTTTCCATAAGCACGTATGACTATATACGGAATACATGCCTACATTACATTGATGAATTGGAGCTAGTTCCGTGTCACCCTATGTTATGACTGTTACATGATGAACCGCATCCGGCATAACTATCCATCACTGATCCGGTGCCTATGAGTTTCCCATATACTGGTTCTAGCTTATTTACTTTCCCGCTGTTACTGTTACAATCACTACAAAATACCAAAAAACATTACTTTTGCTGTCTTTACTTTTGTTGCCGCTACCACCACTATCATATTACTTTGCTACTAAACACTTTGCTGCAGATACTAAGTTTCCAGGTGTGGTTGAATTGACAACTCAGCTCCTAATACTTGAGAACATTCTTTGGCTCCCCTTGTGTCAAATCAATAAATTTGGGTTGAATAGTCTACCCTCGAAAGTTGTTGCGATCCCCTATACTTGTGGGTTATCAAGACCAATTTCTGGCACCGTTGACGGGGAGCATAGCTCTATTCTCTGAGTCACTTGGGATATATATCTGCTGGACACTATGAAGAAATTGAGAGATCCAAAAACCAAGATCTATCCCTCAACTATGAGGGGAGGTAAGGAACTGCCATCTAGCTCTGCACTTGATTCACCTTCTGTTATGAGTAAGTTTGCGACACCTACACCTGCTTCTGCTATTCGTTCTGATATGCCGCATGTTATTGATGATGCCACTTCTGCTATGCATGATACTTATGATGAAACTGCTTCTATGCCTGATATTACTGTACCCCTTGGTGAATTTCTTGATGAACAAATTGCTAGGGCTAGAGAAAAAGAAATTATTGAATCTGAATACGATGATGATAGTGATGATGAAAATATGCCTGTTATTCCTGAGGGCTATCTTTTTGATATGGAATCTTCTGCCGCTATTTTAGCTTGCAAAGATAGATATGAGCTTAAGAGGTTATTAGTTAAATGGAACAAAGAATCACTTAGAGATAAAATGAAACCCGACCCTGCTTTTTCTACTTCACCTATATGTGTTCTTGATAAGGATTATGAATTCTCTGTTGATCTTGATATAATTACTTTGTTTGAATCTGATCCGTTTTATGGCTATGAATCTGAAACTATTGTGGCACATCTTACTAAGTTAAATGATATAGGTGCCCTGTTCACTAATGATGAGAGATCGCGTTACCTCTATATACTCAAAATATTTCCGTTCTTATTAAAGGTTGATGCTAAGATATGGTTTAATTCTCTTGATCCTGGTTGTGTGCGTAGTCCCCAGGATATGATTTATTACTTCTCTGCTAAATATTTCCCTGCTCATAAGAAACAAGCTGCTTTGAGGGAAATATACAACTTCGTGCAAATTAAAGAAGAGAGTCTCCCACAAGCTTGGGGGAGGCTTCTCAAGTTACTTAATGCTTTGCCTGATCATCCTCTTAAGAAACCTGAAATACTTGATATCTTTTATAATGGACTAACCGATGCTTCCAGAGATTACCTAGATAGTTGTGCTGGTTCTCTTTTCAGGGAAAGAACACCGGATGAAGCTGAAATTCTATTGAATAATATGCTGACAAATGAAAATAATTGGACACCTCCTGAGCCAGCTCCTGCTCCAATTACTGAGCCTATTCTTAAACCAACTCCGAAGAAGAGAGGTGTTCTATTCATCAGTCCCGAAGATATGCAAGAGGCAAAGAAATCTATGAAAGAGAAAGGTATTAAAGCTGAAGACGTTGGGAATTTACCTCCTATTAAAGAAATACATGGTCTTAATATACCGCCTGTTGAAGAAACATATGATCTCAATTCTTTATTTACTGAAGAACCTCATGATCCCGATATCCCGACACAGGTAGTAAAGGTAAATTCACTCTATAGATATGATAAAGCTGATGTCCCTCCTACTAAAATTGCTAGTCAGTGCTTGGATGAGTTTGATAACTTTATGTTTAAGCAAACAACCTAATTACTCGGGTCTGTGCTTCTATCACTCACGCCACCCACCATAAGCAAATCATGAACATATTACAAACCCTACAACGGGGATACCTCACGCTTGCGCGACACGGAGAGCACCATAGGACATCACCAATAAAAAAACATGCGACTCAAACCAATCACGATCATTAATTAACCCATAGGACAAAGCGGATCTACTCAAACATCACAGGATAGCCATACACCATTGGGAAATAATATATAGCGTTGAGCACCATGTTTAAGTAGAGATTACAGAGGGTAAAAGAGGGGTTACACCGCTGCATAGAGGGGGGAAGAGTTGGTGATGATGGCGGTGAAGTTGTTGGTGTAGATTGCGATGATGATGATGGCCCCGGCGGCGTTCCGGCACCACCGGAAGGGAGGGGGGAGAGCCCCCCTTCTTCTTCTTCTTCTTCTTCCTTAACATTCTCCCTAGATGGGAGAAGCGTTTCCACTATGGTCCATGGCCTCCATGGCATGGGAGGGGAGAGAGCCCCTCAGAGATTGGATCTATCTCTCTGTTTCTACGTTCCAGATTCTGCCCTTTCACTATTTCTTAAATTCCCGGAGATCCTCGGGATATTAGCTGTCTTGCGGCCAAAGAAGGGCACCAACCGCCTTACGGGGTGGCCACGAGGGACCAGGGCGCGCCTGACCCTCTGGGGCGTGCCCCCTACCTCGTGGCCCCCTCGGGCATCATCTCGCATTGATTCTTCTTCCCAAAAATCGCATATATTCCAAAAAAATCTCTGTCAGTTTTTATCCCGTTTGGACTCCGTTTGATATGGATTTTCTGCGAAACAAAAAACATGCAACAAACAGGAACTGGCACTGGGCACTGGATCAATATGTTAGTCCCAAAAATAGTATAAAAAGTTGCCAAAAGTATATGAAAGTTGTAGAATATTGGCATGGAACAATCAAAAATTATAGATACGATGGAGACGTATCAGCGTAAACCGAAGCTTTCGCCTCTGCTCGTCGCCGCCACGAGCGCGCCCCCATTGCTCTCGACCCCTTAGCCCCCCCCCAGTCGCCATGGCGCCCAAGACGAGCAAGGGAAAGGGAGCAGCCAAGGACGCCGGGGGGAAGGAGGCGCCGGAGAGTGAGTTGGTGGAGATGCGGACGGAATGCGCCCTCTTCACCTCGATGGTCGACGCACTCACCCTCAAGGACAAGTTCAGGCCCCTGTGGGTGACGGAGACGTCAGGGCACCCCACCACGCGTATCATCACCGCCACCTTTGCAAAGGACGACCCAAATCGGTACCCCTTCTTCGTTGATTACTTCTCATGCGGGCTCTGCCCCCTTTCTCTGATTTCTTCAACGACATCAAGCACACCTTCGGCTTCCATCTTCTGGATTTTACGCCGAACGCCATGGCGTGCATGGCCTTCTTTGCCCACCTTTGTGAGGGCTTTGCCGGAGTGCACCCCAGCAGGACACTCTTCCGTCACCACTTCACCCCTCGCATCTAGCTAGGGGGCGCCATCTCTAGCTGCATCACCTGGATCCCGATGACCCAGAGCAAGGGCACGTACCCGAAGGGCGCCCAAAAGGAGAGGTGGGGAGAGTGGAGGGCCGATGGTGTTGGATCATGGAGGAGGATCCACAGGAGTTCTGCCGGGTCTGTCGAAAGCCACCGGTCCACAGGAAGGATCGGAGCAATGTCGACACCGACGACAAGAAGCTCACGGTCACCACCACCAGGATCCATCACCTCACCTCAGCCGGGATCACTCTTGATATGATCGGGGATGATTTCATCCATCCCCGGATTGCCCCGCTGCACAATAAGGGGAAGCCGTCCTGGGACTTCAGGAACGCGGCCGGCATCATGAGGCTCCTCCCCGGCCTGAACCACAACTTCACGGTGCTGCAGCACGCCCACCTCTGCCAAAGGCATTTTCAGCTCAAGGTCAATGAGGGCGGCAGGGCCGAGAGGACCGCCAAGGACGAGAAGACTGGCAAGGCTGGCAAGGTCAGCAGTTCTTTGTTTGGGTTGCCGGTGGAGGTAGTCCCGCTAAGCAACAACTCTTGCCAGACCACCATCATCACCATGATGCCGGTCTTCAACACACACGACCTCGACCCAACTTGGGACGAGCCAGAAGCAGAGCTGGTGCATGAATTCTTCGACAACTCGTCGGAGATGTACGTTCGCGACGAGCCGCAGCTCATACGCGACGCCACCGCGGAGGAGCTGGCGTACATCGCCGCCTGGGCAGAGGAGGCGGCGCTTGCCAAGGAGGCCAGCAGCCTCGGCACCCAACTTGTAACACCCACGATGCGACTATATCTCCCACGTGTCGGAGCATGACTTAGAGGCATAACCGCATAGTAGGCATGTCGCAAGAGGGGTAATCTTTACACATCCCATGTACTGAATAAGAAAGGGATAAAGAGTTGGCTTACAATGACCACTTCACACAATACATAAATATAGCATTACATCATCCAGAATACAATCAAGGTCCGACTACGGAACCAACATAAATAAAACAACCCCAAATGCATAGATCCCCGATCACCCCAACTGGGCTCCTCTACTGATCGTCCGGAAAGGAAACGAAACAAAACAACAACCAAGAACTTCATTGAGCTCCCACTTGAGCTGGGTTGTGCCACTTGCTCTGGCATCATCGGGACCTGCAACTATTTTGGAAGTATCTGTGAGCCACGAGGACTCAACAATCTCACACCCTCGCGACAAGACTATTTAATCTTATGGTGGGAAAAGGGGTATTGAGGTGGAGCTGCAGCAAGCACTAGCATGTATGGTGGCTAACTTACGCAAATGAGAGCGAGAAGAGAAGCAAAAGCACGATCGAGAAGCTATAATGATCAAGAAGTGATCCTGGAACTACTTACGTTCAAGCATAACACGAGACTGTGTTCTCTTTCTGGACTTCGCCGAAAAGAGACCATCACGGCTACACACGCGGTTGATTCATTTTAATTAAGTTAAGTTTCAAGTTCTCTACAACCGGACATTAACAAATTCCCATCTGTCCATAACCGCGGGCACGACTTTCGAAAGTTCAAAACCCTGCAGGGGTGTCCCAACTTAGCCCATCACAAGCTCTCACGGTCAACGAAGGATATTCCTTCTCCCGGGAAGACCCGATCAGTCTCGGAATCCCGGTTACAAGACATTTCGACAATGGTAAAACAAGACTAGCAAAGCCACCCGATGCGCCGACATCCTGATAGGAGCTGCACATATCTCGTTCTCAGGGCAACACCGGATGAACACTACATACAGCTAAGACTAGCCCTCAAGTTTCCCCAAGGTGGCGCCGCAAGTGGCTCTGGTTCGGACCAACACTTAGACAAGCACTGGCCCGGGGGGTTAAAATAAAGATGACCCTTGAGTCTACAGAACCCAAGGGAAGGAGATAGGTTTTTAGGCAAATGTAAAACCAAGGTTGGGCCTTGCTGGAGGAGTTTTATTCAAAGCGAACTGTCAAGGGGTTCCCATAACACCCAACCGCGTAAGGAACGCAAAATCAAGGAACATTACACCGGTATGATGGAAACTAGGGCGGCAAGAGTGGAACAAAACACTAGGCATAAGGCCGAGCCTTCCACCCTTTACCAAGTATATAGGTGCATTAAAGTAAATAAGATATAGTAATGATATCCCAACAATATCCATGTTCCAACAAGGAACAAACTCCACCTTCACCTGCAACTAGCAATGCTATAAGAGGGGTTGAGCAAAGTGGTAACATAGCCAAACAACGGTTTTCTAGGAAAGGTGGGTTAGAGGCTTGACATTGCAATATGGGAGGCATGATATAGCAAGTGGTAGGTATCGCGGCATAGCAAAAGAGCGAGCAACTAGCAAGCAAAGATAGAAGTGATTTCGAGGGTATGGTCATCTTGCCTACAAAGTTCTCTGAGTTGACGAAAGCTTGATCCTCGTAAGCGTACTCAATAGGTTCCTCGATCACGTACTCATCTCCCGGCTCTACCCAAAGCAAGAGCACAAGCAAAAGAAAACCACAATCAACCATGGTGCAATGCGCAAGCAACATGATGCAAAACATGGCATGATATGCGGGATGTGATATGCAATGCATATGCGTGCTTCTGAAGGTAAAGATTTAACCAGGCCTCATCTTGGCAAACCAAGTGTGCCTCTGGAAAGATGAGATGATTTCGGTCAAAATCGATATAAAGATCACCGGAATCGGATGCACGGTTTGCAAATGGCAAGCACAACAAGAATGTCACGATTCTGTGATTAACCGCACGATGCCATCTAGAATGCAACAAGAAACTAAGCTATTGCACTCCAACATAGCAACAAAGCATATGGCAGTAATCTACTCAAGATGCTTGACAAAAGATGAACACTGAGCTACGGCTAAATCACACAAGAGCAGGTTCAAACAAGCATGGAAAAAATGCAAAAGATAACAACATCACAGACTTAGTGAAAATATTAACATGTCAGGAATTAACATCAGGAAGCAATGTTTAGAGCAAGCAAACAACATGATACCGGAACATATCATAGCAAAACAAGGCATGGCATGAATCTACTCAAAGCATAGAACAAAAGTCCCTTACTGACCATAAGACAAAAAGGCACAGAAGATATGATGGCGCCCATGTAAACATAGCAAGTTTCGTTAACAGATTCAGACTTTGCAAAAAACTGAGCATGGCATTAACAGAATTATCAAGGCATCTTTGCGAGCTCGATTCGCTCCGCACAAGGCATTGCATGACAATATAAGCATAGCACCAGGAAGAAGACATGATCAAGAAGCTAACCAAAGCAAGAACAAGCTCATAGCATGCATGGATCAACTACAACAACCTTGGCAAAATTGATTAACACGTAAACAATCTTCCAGGAACATTTTATAGCAAAAGTAGAGCAATATTAAGTCATGCTAGGGCACTCCATAATTGCAAACAGGGACATGGATGGATAGAGCATAACCATATGTCCAAATCATCCTTACTAAATATACTCAAAAGAAGCATGGATCACTCTGTAGCATCATGGATACATGGCATAAAAATAACAGCAGAGCAATGACTGTAAAATTCTAAGTCTCTGAAATCAGCAATATCACGAGAGCTACTTTGCATGCTTGTGCTAGTCACCACAAAGATCACAAAAATAAATGGCATACACCCCTGTAAAGATGACATGGCATAGATCAAAACACATGTAGAGCTCATGCCCATATGCAGCACACAACAATTGTAGCAAAAATGACAAATACTCATCCACTGCTAAGAATCAGCACCTAACATTTTATAGCACTCTTGCATCCATGATTTGGGCATCAAGATGGACTCAAACAATAATGTCACAATGGAACAAAATGAAGAGCACATCATGATGAACATTTCGATATATCACACGCACGAAACGAAGCAGTATGCAACAAGTTATGGCATGATGAACATGGCCTGAAAATAATGCAGAAAAGGGACTTAGTGGATTCTAGGGGTCAACCTCTGGATCCAGATCTAGGGTATGCACGTCTCTCGAGGTTCACCGGAAGGAGATGGACGGAGTTGGAGAGGACGACAAAGATGATGCCGGAGAGGAGGAAGGAGAGGCCGAGGCGATGAGGTCCGGCGAGGAGGCAGTGCAGGGCGGTTGAGCAGCGGCGAAGAGCGGCGCCGGCGAGGCACTGCAGC
>NC_041384.1:531169629-531189695 GCF_002162155.2 Triticum dicoccoides
GCCGGCCAAGGCGGCGGACGGCGGGGTGAAGTGGCGGCGAGCGGCGTGCGGTGGCGCGGTCGCCCGAGGCGGCGGAGCCGGCCAGGCAGCGGGGCGCGGCCCGATCCAGGCCCGAGTGGGCCGGATCTGGGTTCGGCGGGCTTCGGCGGGAGGCGCGTGTTGACCGGCGGTGGGGTCAGTGATGTGGCGCCCGCGGAGTGGAGGAGGGAGGCGGCGGAGGTTAAGTGGCGTGACCCCATTGGTCGGGGCGACGTGTCCGGCGGACATGTCCGGCGCGGATGGACATGTCCGGCGGCGCGAGGAGGAAGAAGACTAGGGTTAGACCGCGAATTTGGACAGGGTGCACTTATTTATAGGTTGGAGGAGGTAGGAGTGTCCAAATGAGGAGTAGTTTTCGGCCATGCGATCATGATCAAACGGCCGAGAGGATGGGGGGTTGGATCGGTTATTGTGCCATTTTGGAGGGGTGTTGGGCTGCAACACACACGAGGCCTTTCCAGTTCCCCGGTTAACCATTGGAGTATCAAACGGACTCCAAATGGCACGAAACTTGACAGGCGGTCTACCGGTGGTGTACCAAGGCCGCTTGGAAAATCTCGGTCCATTTCGAGAAATTTTAACACCCGCTCACGAAAAGAGGCAAAAGGGGACGCCGGAGGACGTAGGAGTGTCGGATTGCAAAACGGACAACGGGGAAAATGCTCGGATGCATGAGATGAACACGTATGCAAATGCAATGCACATGATGACATGATATGAAATGCATGACATGAGAAAAATGCAAAATGAAGACAAAACCCAACCACATAGGAATAACATATCGCATCTCCGGAAAAGGCAAGAGTCGGAGTTACAAATATGGAAAGTTGTATCCGGGGCATTATAGGGGTCTTCGTTGTTTTCGGCGTCGCCCAGAGTACTATTCTCTCCGGTGCTAGTGTTGCCATCATTTGAGCGACAAGTCTTAGAGTGGCGTTTAGGGCGCCGACGCTTGGACTGTGTCTCAGAAGGTTTATTCACAACTGGATCTCCTTTGTCATCGTCGCTAGCTTTTTTAGGTGCGTCGACCATGTACACATCGTACGAAGAGGGGGCCGTCCAACGTCTAGTAAACATCGGGTCTTGGCCTTGCTCCATGTCGGCATCGTCTTCCATACCGTCGATGTCTTCGGAGCCGTAATCAAGCCCATCGGTTAAGTCATCGACGGTGGCTATGAAGTGGGTCGCGGGTGGGAAGCGAAATTTCCCATCATCATCCTCTGGCTCGAACCGAACATAGTTCAGTTGTGAGTCCTTCTCCAAGGCCAAGTTCTTTAAAGAGTTTAGCACACCACCCAAAGGTGAGTGCTGGAAGATGTCTGCGGTGTTGAATTCGAGAATCGATAACCGATCCAGCTCGGTGTTCGCAGGCGTACCCGGTTCGGGACTTATAGCCGGAGATGAGTCCGGAGTTCCATTGATGCAAATATTGCGGGGTGCCGGGTCCGTGTGCGGTTCCAACGCCGCGGACTCTGTGGCCTCGAATGGCACGATCTGCTCCGGTTCTAAGGCCGTTGCAGCAACAGGGACCATCTCCTGGATGTGATCCGATGACAGATTTAAGTCATGTTCATTAGGGCGAGGGGGAGTGATCGCTGCGGTCTCAAATAAATTGAAGATTAAGTCTCCATGGATATCCGCGGTGTAGTTTAAACTTTCGAATCTGACCTGGTGGCCAGGGGCGTAGCTATCGATCTGCTCCAGATGGCCAAGAGAGTTGGCCCGCAGTATGAAGCCGCCGAACACGGAAATCTGTCCGAGGAGGAAGGTTTCTCCTTGGATAGCGTCACTATAGACGATTGAAGGGGCCATCGAACCTTTCGTGGACGGCACACTGGAACTCTCAATGAAAGCACCAATGTCGGTGTCAAAACCAGCAGATCTCGGGTAAGGGGTCCCGAACTGTGCGTCTAGGATCGATGGTAACAGGAGACGGGGGACACAATGTTTACCCAGGTTCAGGCCCTCTCTATGGAGGTAATACCCAACGTCCTGCTTGATTGATCTTAATGAATATGAGTGTTACAAGAGTTGATGTACCACGAGATCGTAATGGCTAAACCCTAGAAATCTAGCCTATGTGACTATGGTAATGAGTATATCTATCCTTTCCAGACTAACCCCTCTGGTTTATATAGACACTGAGGGGATCTAGGGTTTACATAGAGTCGGTTCCATAAGGAGGAATCTTCATAGTCGGTCACCAAGCTTGCCTTCCACCCCAAGGAGAGTCCAATCCGGGCACAGGTACAGTCTTTGGCCTTCATGTCTTCACAACCCATTAGTCCGGCCCATGGATAACAGGCCGGACGCCCGAGGACCCCTTAGTCTAGGACTCCCTCAGCGCTTGCCACCGCTGGGCTCTAGGTTGTCGATGAACCGAGCGCCGGCGGCGGTGGTTCCGAAGAGGAGTAGCTTCTCCGAGCCATGAGCGCCAACTTCCAGAAGCTCCAGGCACTCCACCGCGCCCGCCAAGACAAAGTGAAAGCCAGGATGGCGGTGGTGGACATGGCGGAGGTGGATTTTGAGGAGCGCGTTGCTCAGACGCATGTCTGGTTTGGCGAGGCCCGAGAAGAACTTAGGACTGTCCAGGGTGAGTTGGATGAGCGCAAGTGAGAGCTCATCCTAAAGCAGGCCGAGCTCGAGAAGGCCTAGGAGGCGGTGAAGGAGCAGGCCGCCAAGGACGAAGCCGCTCGGGTGCAGCAGCAAGCTTTGTTGAACACCCAGGAGGAAGACCTCGTTGCCTGCGAGCAGGTGCTTCCCGCCATGCTTCGCGGCAAGGAAGAGGAGATTGGGAAGATCATCGCGCAGCAGACCCAGGAGCTGGAGCAGAGGCACAAGGAGGTGCTCTATCCCTGGACCATGTGGCAAGGTGGAGAAGCTGGAGCTAGAGTGGGAGGAGCTGAAGAAGGTCTCAGGGCTGACGGAGGAGAGGGACGCGGCCAGCCACTCTCTGGCGGATTCGCAGGTCACCGTCTCTGACCAGATCGAGCTGCTCCCTGAGGCCAAAAGCTCCATTGATGATCTGAAGCTGCAGCTGGGCGCTTTGGAGGGGAAGCTTTCAGAGGCCACAACCCAGGAGGAGACCCTGAACAAGGTCCTTGAGACCTAAAAGTAGCTACGGAGTGATGACACCACCGCCCATAAGGACTATGAGGATGGCGTGAATCTCTGGATCAGCCGTCTCATCGGCGTTGCAAGGAAGCTCACCGTGCAGCTAGCCATCATGGGCATGCCGGACGTCAGGTTCTCCCAGGAGGCGAACACAAGCCCCAATGGCAGGCTGACCTTGTTCTTCGAGCGCATCCTCGACACCCTGGGGCAGCTCCGCTCCAATCGAGCAACCTATCTGCCCAATGAGGCCCGGAGGCTTTGCCGGGGCACCTTGACCAAGGTGCTCACCAAGATGGTGTTCTGGAACCCCAACGCCAACTTTGCCGACGCGCTTGAGAGCTTGCCGGGGGCACGGACCTCGTGGAGCTAGAAGAGCGCATCGAGCCCATCATCAGCTGCGTCGACCGAGTCAAGAGGGTGGAGGAACAGCGTCGGGACTAGCCACCTCATTTTTCTTTGCCGCTGTGAGTTCATGCCCAAGGCAATTTATCTTAAGTTAGAACCGCGACAATCACTAATGTAATATAACTTGTAGTACTTTGAAATGAAGCATGCTATCTTCCTGTTCGATCTTTTCTTGTATGTACACACCCTACGCCTAGTTGGACAGGTTTGCCGGCACGTAAACCCATGATGTGGCACTTTGAGGAACGGATCCTTAGCAGCCTTGCGTGCAGGTTCTCGGCGCTAAGGACAAGGGGTTTACGTGCTGGCAAACCTGTTTCGAGTCCGCTCAACGGCTGCTGGGCAAATCACCTTGCTGTTCTCGGCGCAGCCACCTGATCAGTTGAGCGGACTCGAAACAGAACAAGGGCGTTGCCAGTAGCGGAAGGGTTCCCTTGCGTGCAGGTTTTCCATACAAGGAGCAAGATCTTTCGAGGAAGATAACCCTATGTAAAAAGAAAGGAATTTCTCCAGGTTTTGCGTAACTTAGCTTTTTGTTGCCACGTGGATGGTTGTTGCGGCTGCGGATAGCACCGCCCCACCTAGCCGATGGCACCAGAGCGTGGCTGATCGACGTCGCCTTATTTTCTCGAGCCATCGCGATGAAGGAATCGATGAGTTGGCCTTAAAACCGGATTTTCACAGCCTCAACGCCCCTACCTGGTGCGCCAAAGATGTCGGGGTTTTGGAACAACACCTATGGGATCCCTCGACGGAATCCATTCTACAGTTGCGGGGCGTGGGGCTGCGCAAAGAGCGCATCTAGAAGATCAACTCGATGGGATTTTTACTCAGGTTCGGGCCGCAAGCGATGCGTAAAACCCTAGTCCTGCTTTGTGTGTATTTAGTGTTCTTGAGCTCTTGAACTAGCCGCGGTGCATGCCCAGTCCAAAAAGTCCGAATCCTTCCTCAGTACACCTCGGGCCTCCTTTTATATGTCAAAAGGGGTTGCCACAGTGGCACACATGAGGTGGAAAGTATGTACAGTGTACAAGTTTATCTCCTAACATCCTAGGACAAACGCATTTAATGCGCCGCCTATGTGTCCTCTTGCTTTATCGGGGATGATAAAGGAGCTCGTCCCGTCCATCGCCGCCTCGCCTTGCTTCGACGCGCGTCCAAGGTGACGAGGCATGCAGTGCCACGCTGGCTGGATGGCTGCTGAGATGGTGCAGTGGTAGGGTCTTCACGAAGATCTGCATGCCACCACGCAGGTGCTTGGCTGGTTGGCCTAGAAGCTGCATGCTGCCATGCAAGTGCGTGCATAGTTGGTAGGTTGGTTGCCATGTCACAATGGGCACGGGGCAATGAAGCTTTGATAAGTGCGGGCCTGGCTTTGGCTCCGTAGACGCCCCCGGCAAGGCCCTTGCCGGGATCTCGTGGGCGTCCCCGGCAAGGGTCTTGCTGGGGGCTTGCGAGTGTTCTTCTTCTGGTGCTCATCTAGGCCTGCAGGCCTTTGGTTTTCACCAAGATCTGCATGCCACCATGCAGGCACTCCCGAGTCTCGGTCTTGACATTGTCGATAACATCATAACTCTCGGGCTCAAGGGTGGCAGTCTTGCTGGTGTTGGGCAAGTTGCCCCGGCAAGGCTCTTTCCAGGGCCATGTACGCCGGGAAGCCCATCTTGTCCCTTTGCTCTTTATGCTTTTGCTTGGGTGTTGCCTCGACAGCCTTGTAACTTTGCTTCCTCTGCCCTGCCGAGCCCGGCCGCAGGTGTGGCTACGACTACCCGTGCACAAGTAACGGGGTACAGAAGGGCCCCTACTTTTGTACACCGACAGTTTCGGCCGGCGGCTGAAAAATAGAAAGTGTATTTTTAGAAATACGTTCCCGCTGTACTAAAAGTGCATTCTTAACAGAAGGCATAGAGAAGTATGCTTTTAGTACACGAAAGCATAGTTTACCGAATGCGCTTCCACTTGCCACGTCAGCTAAGCGGGTTCAACTCCCCCTGTCACTGATTAGTGGGGTCACGTGGGTGGGGCCTGCCTGGCCAGGTTAGCTCCTTCAACCTCTCGCGCCAGATGAGGTAGAGGCGTGGCCGGCTGCCCAAACGGCGACTGCGGGCGCGTCTGGCCACCATCCATGATGCTTCGCCTACCGAAATGCTCAAGAGAAGAAGACACTTCGGTGGGTGGTGAAGTTGACCGCCTAGGAGCTCTAGAGTGGGCGCAGCCATGCCCGCGGCGAAGGAGGGATTCGGTCACCGGGGAACTTGCGGCAGTAAGCCACCGGAGGAGGAGGGGGAGTACCGGGGAGGCTTCTAGGTGGTGGGGGAGGCATCTGGCGGTGCTAGGGGGAAGAGGGGAGGCCTTGATTGCCGTAATTAAGAAGGACAGGGGCAAAGAACTTGGCGGCGATGGCCGGCAAGGGGAGCTCCTCTGGCTCGGGCTGGTGACTAGGGGGTAGGGGAGAGTGGTGGAGGTGATGAGGTGCTCGGGAGGCCGCGGGGAGGCCTATATATAGTCGTGGCCGAGGGGGACAACCACAGATGTGTGGCCATGGCTCGGCCATTGCTCCAATTAGTTTTTGCTTTAGAAGTGCTTGCATGTTGAATTCTTAGATTTTTAAGTAGTTTGAATGCTTGTTATGGCCTCAGGGATCCATATGGGTAGTTGCTATCAATTTTATGAAGTTATGTTGACAAAATTTTGTATCCCGAAATTTTTCAGAAATTGTTCGACAATTAAAATGCAATTATTTAGGAGTTCTTTGAGGAGGAGGTCCTCGGAGGCATCATCAAGCAGTAGCTCGATACGATGGTCCTATGTTGAACCAAGCACAAGCTCAGTGTGGGATGTCGCTACCAAATCATGCCTATGGCCATGAAATAATTTCATGGTGTGTGCAGGTATTAAGGAAGAATTTGAGCAATATGTTCACAACACCGAGCTCGGCCCCTACATCAAAGATAAGTGCATGCAACATCTCAATCACACAGAAACATACACTAATAAATTTAAATATCATCCTCGTGAGTCTAGAGTTTCATTTAGTCTTT
Source organism: Triticum dicoccoides (assembly GCF_002162155.2). NCBI lineage: Eukaryota > Viridiplantae > Streptophyta > Magnoliopsida > Poales > Poaceae > Triticum > Triticum dicoccoides. The sequence continues at coordinate 531,176,229 of NC_041384.1, forward strand.
ATGATTATCCTTTTACCATGCCTCTAGTTATGTTCTGTGAAGCATACAAAATTCCATATTGGGGTTCGCCGGACGAACCACCAAAATCTGAGTATGAGTCATTTTTTACTAGCCTTTGTTATGGAGAGGATAGAGGAGTGACACAAGGTAGAATAAAAAGTATTCATTTCCCATCAATTCACTACTTTGCACTCTTTAATGGCAAATGCATCATGGGCAAGCAAGATTGTAGCACACTATGTGCTCCTGACTTGAGCCTCATACACACAACCTTGATCGGAATTAAACGTTATAATCTTGGAGAAATCGTTGCATGGAGGCTGCAACGTAATGCTGAGAGTGGTCACTTTTATGGTGGGATTTATGCTTCTCGTTTGGACAAAGAGGTTGGTGTCACACCTCAGCCTGATGACCCCATCCTACCTACTCAGTACTTAGACTTTGAGGCCATGAAGCACCATAAGTTACTTACGGGCACAATCACTGATTATACTTACAACTTGAGGTTCAATAAAGAACCCATTCTTCCTGTTGTTTTGCCTACGCCTGCTCTCTTTGATTATCACAACAAAAGAAGATATTATGTTCTTGAGAGCGAGATCCGCTTATACAATGTAGAGGTCGAGGCCGCTCGGCGGGATGAGGAGGCTACACTAAGAGCCTCCATGAGGTATCATTTAGATAATTATCCAGACCGAGCATGGTGATTAACAAGCTAGGCCAAAATCCTAAGCTTGGGGGAGTACATATTTCCACCGACATAATATTCATGTTCATAGATTTCATTCCAGTTGTCGGTGTTCATACCTTTTCATTGTATTATCCATGTTAGATTTATTTTCTCGCCTTCTTCTTGTGTGTTTGAAAAACCTTGAGAAAATCCAAAATATTTCTTGTTTCTTTTTGATTTTTCTTTCTAGTTTGATTAGTTGTAGTAATAAAAGAAAAACCAAAAAGATTTCTTGGTTCTTCTTTTGCTTGTTGGGAGCTTTCCCATGTACATAGTTTTTTCTTGTTTTTGTTTCCCCTTCTTTAATTTTGCTTTCTTCAAGAAAAAAGTAAAACTCCAAAAATATTTTAGTGTGTTTCTCTGAAATTCTTTTCTTTTTATTGAGTCGTACCAAGGAGAAGACCACGATGAAAATATTGAGATGCTCTCATATGTATTATTGTTGATCTAACAAGAGCCCAAATTACCTTGTCTTCTCCTTTTGAATAAAATGTCTGCAGATTCTAGCTTAGTCCACGGCACTCTTGAACTATTATTATTTTCATATCATTTGGTTGTGCAAGTGAAAGGCAATAATGATGATATTTGATGAATTGACTATGGCAGAGAGAAGTGGGCATGAACTCAACTTGTTTTGTTTTTGTAAATATGTTTAAGCTAGTATCCATGGTTCAGCATATTATGATCAAACATGTCCGCAATAACAATTAGAGATTACAGTTTATCATGCCATGCTTAAGTTGCTAGGAGTGGATAATCATTTATCTTGGATGTCAACATGCATTAAAATGATTGTGATCTAGTATGATGATATGGTATCCTCCTCTAAATGTTTCAAGTGGCTTGACTTGGCACATGTTCATGCATGTAGTTGAATCAAAATCAACATAGCCTCTACGATATTTATGTTCATGGTGTTCATATCTTACTCATGCTAGTATTCATTGTTGATTATGCATAACGCATGTTAATGACTGTTTTCGCTCTCTAGCTGGACGCTTCTCAACTTATCTGCTAACCTTCGCCTGTACTAAGCGAGAATACTGCTTGTGCATCAAAACCCTTAAACCCAAGTTATTCCAGATGAGTCCACCAAATCTACCTATATGTGGTATTACCCTGCCATTCCAAGTAAATTTGCATGTGCCACCTCTAAAATTTCAAATGAACATGTGTTTTGTGTGCATGGGCCGCTCATGGAGTGATAGGGGGCGGTCAGTATCTTCCAGGCTAAGCGGGTTATTCTCATGATGAGTGTTTATTCACTTGTCCTTGCACGAGAGGGCGGTAATAAGGATGCCTAGTCCCGAGTTCAAAAATTGCAAATAATTAAACAAAACTCCCCCCAGGATTGTTGTTGGTATGGACGGTACCCGTGGATTCGACTAGCCGTGGAGTGTGTTTGTTGGTGGAGGGGGAGCAAACCTTTACTTTTATCACTTGGGAACCGCCACTAATGTGTTTAGCATGGAAGATATTGATAACTCTTGGTCATAATGTTGACAGGAAGGGTGTACCTCCCTAAATTATATTTATCTCTGATTTAAGGTTTGAGCTCTCGCACTTCTGCAAATCTCTGCTTCCCTCTACGAAGGTACTATCTATTTAATTTTTTGTTAAGTCATCACCTTCTCAAAAAAGCGCCAGACCTGATAGCACTATTGTCATCCTCATGCATTGTGCTTAGTAAATGTTGTGTGCATCATGAGTGGATCTTTTCTACCATGGATTACAATGTTTAGCCGCCACTTGAACTTTAGAGGTGCTCTGCATTTATGTTTTGCGGTCTCAGAAAGGGCTAGCGAGATACCACTATTGTCATATTATATCATGGTTGTTTTGACAAAGTGTTGGCATTTTATATATCTTATTATTGATCTCTAGTGATATGAGTTAATATAATTTCTAAGAGTTATTGTTGACATGGTTAGTCATAATCTTTGCTGAAAATATGGGTGCTACTTAAGCTTATTTATGTAAACAAGAACAAAAGAGTTCGTAAAAGTTTTTATTTATCACTTTCAGTTTGTCAACTGAATTGCTTGAGGACACGCAAGGTTTAAGCTTGGGGGAGTTGATACGTCTCCATTGTATCTACTTTTCCTAATGCTTTTGCTCTTGTTTTGGACTCTAATTTGCATGATTTGAATGAAACTAACCCGGACTGGCGTTGTTTTCAGCAGAACTACCATGGTGTTGATTTTGTGCAGAAAATGAAAGTTCTCGGATTTGGACAAAATTTTTTGGAGATTTATTTCAGAATATATAAAAAAACTGTAACCAAGAAAAACTGGAGGGGGTGCCCTGGCTGGCCAAGCTACACCAAGGCACTACCCCCCCCCCCCTTGGCGCGCCCCGGTGGGTTGTGGTACCAACATTGGCCCCCTGACCCTAATTCCAATTCCATAAATACCTATTTTCGAAGAAAAAAGGGGAGGAAGTTTCATCGCGTTTCATGATACGGAGCCGCCGCCACCTCCTGTTCTTCATCGGGTGGCCAGATCTAGAGCCCGTTCGGGGCTTCGGAGAGGGGAATCTTCGGTCTTCGTCATCACCAACCCTCCTTCATCAACAATTCCATGATGCTCCCCACCGGGAGTGAGAAATTCCTTCGTAGGCTCGCTGGTCGGTGAGGAGTTGGATGAGATTGATCATGTAATTGAGTTAGTTTTGTTAGGGCTTGATCCCTAGTATCCACTATGTTATGAGATTGATGTTGTTATGACTTTGCCATGCTTAATGCTTGTCAATAGGGCACGCGTGCCATGATTTCAGATTTGAATTTTTTATGTTTTCATAATTATATCTATGTTCTAGACCCGATCTTGCTAGTCATATTCACCTATTACGTGTTATGATCCGTAAACCCCAATGTGATAGTAAATGGGATACTTTCCGGTGATGACTGTAGTTTGAGGAGTTCATGTATTCACTATGAGTTAATACTTTGTTCCAGTTCTCTATTAAAAGGACGTCTTATTATCTCTTAGTTTCCTTATGGACCTCGCTACCACGGGAGGGTAGGACACAAGATGTCATGCAAGTTCTTTTCCATAAGCACGTATGACTATTTACGGAATACATGCCTACATTATATTTATGAACTGGAGCTAGTTCTGTATCGCCCTAGGTTATGACTGTTATATGATGAATATAATCCAATGAATGCACTGATCCAATGCCTATGAGTTTTCCACATATTGTTCTTGCAAAGTTACTATCACTATTGCTACTGTTATGACTGCTACAAATTGTTACTGTTGTTACCGTTACCACTGCTATCAAGATTATCATACTATTCTGCTACTGATCTCTTTGTTGTGGATATTTAATCTCCAGGTGTGGTTTAATTGACAACTCAACTGCTAATACTTACAAATATTCTTTGGCTTCCCTTTTGTCGAATCTATAAATTTGGGTTGAATACTCTACCCTCGAAAACTGTTGCGATCCCCTATACTTGTGGGTTATGACCCACACCCATATGAGCGCCCGTTTCGCCTGAATTTTCATAAATCTAAGCCGCCGGCACTGGGATGTTTTCTTCTTCTTCCTCCCAATGCCCAAAGCTCTCCCATCTTTCTCTCAAACCCTAACAAAAATCCTCTGAAACTTCCGTTTCTTCGCGGATTTCATTCGTTTGATCCGTGCATCTTCATCCTTGGTGAGTTTCTCCTTCGATCCATGGTTTATTTGCAAGTTTTGGTGGTGGTTTGATCAATGTTCATATGCTAAATAAGATGCATACTATTTTTTTATTTCTGGTCGATTTGCATGTTAGGATTCAAAGAAGTAGGTTAGAATCAATCTTAGGTAGTATTAGAACTCAATCCCAACGTTAATCTTACATTTTCTGTTGTTATTTTTGTTGCGTGTAGAAAATGATGAGATCGACGATTGCTCTGGGGAAGAAGGCCATGGCCTTGTGCTCTAAGTGTGCCCAGAACAAGGAAGATGAACTCCGTGTTGCTATGGACAAGGACTTCCAATGCGTGAACAACTGGGGGATGATCCCCATGAAGTGGAAGGGTGACACATTCCTGGAGTCCCAAGGGCTTCACAATGACTTCGCATGGCTTGCGAACAATGTTGGGATGGGAATTTTTAGTAACTTTCATTACCTCACGTACCGCAGCATCACCATGGAGCTCCTCTCCACCTTCTGCCACACTCTCGATGAATCGAGGGTGGCACCGAGCTGCTGATAACCCACAAGTATAGGGGATCGCAACAGTTTTCGAGGGTAGAGTATTCAACCCAAATTTGTTGATTCAACACAAGAGGAGCCAAAGAATATTCTCAAGTATTAGCAGCTGATTTTTCAATTCAACCACACCTAAAAGACTTAATATCTACAACAAAGTATTTAGTAGCAAAGTAGAATGGAAGTAATGGTAACGGTGGCAAAAGTAATAGTAGCAGTTTTGTAGCAATTGTAACGGTGGCAATGGAAAAGTAATTGAGCAAAGATCAATATGTGAAAAGCTCGTAGGCAATGGATCAATGATGGATAGTTATGTCAGATGTCATTCATCATGTAGAAGTCATAACCTAGGGTGACACAAAACTAGCTCCAATTCATCAATATAAAGTAGAAATGTATTCCGTATATAGTCATACGTGCTTATGGAAAATAATTTGCATGACATATTTTGTCATACCCTCCCGTTGCTGCAGGGTCCTATTGGAAACTAAGGGATACTAAAGCCTCCTTTTAATAGAGAACCAGACCAAATCATTAGCACTTAGTGAATACATGAACTCCTCAAACTACGGTCATCACTGGGAAGTGTCCCGACTATTGTCACTTTGGGGTTGCCGGATCATAACACGTAGTAGGTGAATATAACTTGCAAGATAGGATCAAGAATACAAATATATTCATGAAAACATAATAGGTTTAGATCTGAAATAATGGCACTCGGGCCCTAGTGACAAGCATTAGGCATAGCAAAGTCATAGCAACATTAATCTTAGAACATAGTGGATACTAGGGATCAAACCTTAACATAACTAACCCGATTACATGGTAAATCTCATCCAACCCATCATCGTCCAACAAGCCTATGATGACTTTACTCACGCACGGCGGTGAGCGTCATGAAAATGGTGATGGAGGATCGTTGATGATGATGATAGCGATGATTTCCCCTCTCCGGAGCCCAAAACGATCTCTAGATCTGCCCTCCCGAGGAAGAACAGGAGGTGGCAGCGGCTCCATATCTTAAAACGCGATGAATCCTTCTCTCTGATTTTTTTCTCCCCGAACATGAATATATGGAGTTGGAGTTGAGGTCGGTGGAGCTTCTTGGGACCCACAAGATAGGGGGGCGCCCCCCCACCCTTGTGGACAGGGTGTGAGTCCCCTCTGGTTGATTCTTTTGCCAATATTTTTTATTTATTCCAAAAATAATCTCCATGAAGTTTCAGGTCATTCCGAGAATTTTTATTTCTGCACAAAATATCATCACGGCAATTCTGCTGAAAACAACGTCAGTCCGGGTTAGTTCCATTCTAATCATGTAAACTAGAGTCGAAAACAAGGGAAAAGAGTTTGGAAAAGTAGATACGATAGAGACGTGTCAACTCCCCCAAGCTTAACCGATTGCTTGTCCTCAATCAATTCAGTTGACAAACTGAAAGTGATAAAGAAAAACTTTAACAAACTCTGTTTGATCTTGTTGTTACAAATATGTAAAGCCAGCATTCAAGTTTTCAGCAAAGATTATGAACTAACCATATTCAAAATAACATTTAGGTCTCATGTTTACTCATATCAATGACATAATCAGCTAGCGAGCAATAATAATAAATCTTGGATGACAACACTTTTTCAAAACAATCATGATATGATATAACAATATGGTATCTCGCTAGCCCTTTCTGAGACCGCAAAACATAAATGCAGAGCACCCCTGAAGATCAAGGACTGACTAGAAATTGTAATTCATGGCAAAAGAGATCCAGTCACAGTCATACTCAATATAAATTAATAACAATGCATAGAAATGACAGTGGTTCTCCCTAACTGGTGCTTTTTATAAGAGGATGATGACTCATCAATAAAAGTAAATAGAAAGGCCCTTCGCAGAGGGAAGCAGGGATTTGCAGAGGTGCCGGAGCTCGTGTTTTTGAAACAGAGATAAATAATATTTTGAGCGGTATGCTTTCATTGTCAACATAACAACCAAGAGATCTTAGTATCTTCATACTAGATACATTATAGGCAGTTCCCAAACAGAATGGTAAAGTTTATACTCCCTGTTGTGGAATTGTCATGGCAGATGTCCTAGTGTGAGGACTTGGTCGTGAGGCCAACACATCTATGTAATAGCTTGAAGGGGTTGGTCGTAATCGAGAGACGCAATGTTTTACCCAGGTTCGGCCCCTCAAGGTGGAGGTAAAAGCCTATATCCTGCTTCATTGATATCGATGATGATGATCACAATTACAAGGGTGCTCTATCACGAGAGCTATAGACTTGTTTGTCTAACCCTAATATGTCCAACTCGTGGAACTTGTAAAACATGTCCATCTTGGGGTGCCCTGCCCCTCCTTATATATGTTGAAGGGGCAGCTTACATCACTAGTCCTATTAGGATTAGGATTACTCTATTACAAGTGGAGTCCTAGTCTTGCTTCCTTTGTAGAAGAATATTCCTTATGACTTCCCTCTTAATCCGGTCCATCATAACATGAGCCAGCCTTCTAGGCTTTGGGCCTTGTCATCCATCTGAAACACCCGCCGGGTCACCAATGAATCTTCAAGCTCATGAGTCCGCACACCAGTGAACCGCCAGACACGTGAGTCGCCAATCCTCTGGCGGGTTACCAATGAAACGCCAAGTCCGGCCGGGTCATATATCCGGTCGGGTCATACCGCGGGGTATATCCCCGACATTAGCCCCCAGTTCAATTTGGATTTGTCCATGTTAAACTGATTCTGTAAACAAAACACAAGAGCAAACTTAACAGGTTGTGCTCCAGGTTAAATATTCATGTAAGCCGGCACCTGAACATCCTTAAGTCCTTGTCATTCCCTTCTTCTAGAAAATCCGGGTCAATAGACCATCTTCATAATCAATTTGCTGACATTGGTTTCTCACAGAAACATATTGTGAAGAATATTAGATTCAGCTCCCAATGCTTAACAAAAATATTGGTCTTGAAATACTCATCTGATTTTCAATCGGCTTGTAGAACTTGCCGGTTTATGACTGCCAAAATACCCGGTTTGTAAATATTGATAGCACCGGGTCATAATTGTTGTCGACGCCGGGTCATAGTTATTGGTGACGCCAAGTCATGTTTGTTGGTGACGCTGAGTATTGATTGGTGGTGACGCCAGGTCATGATTGTTGCGGACACCGGGTCAATCTGGTTTCCTCAAAACTGAAAATTGGAAGATATTTCTCCCTTATATCCATATTACCTATAGCCCCCAAGTCTTGAGCAGAACAAAGTGATGACTTAAGACTTGCTTCAATATAAATACTGCCACTTTGAAGAAATCCATATTTGTTCATCTCAGTCACTAGTAAAGACCGAATACTCCATATATGTAGCCCCCAAGTGCCGGGTTGTCATGCTTGCAGCAGCCTGGGACTTATAATTGCCTTTATGCTCATAAAAACCTCAACCAGTGTAGCCCCCAAGGGCCGGGTCATTATGCAATAATGAGCAGGGACTTTATAAATACGATCATGTAGATTTGAACAACAATGTGTAGCCCCCAAGGCCGGCTCGGTAAGATAATATTGAGCTGGGACTTTATATATATTTCCTTGAAAAGAATATCATATGCTCTAATCCTCTCCATGGGGATCAAACCCACGTCCCTAAGGTCAACAGCTTTGTACTCTTCCAACTGAGTAGTGGACCTTTCAATATAATGGATTTAAGACTTGTGTATCTTGAATTGTTGATAGGAGCAATTGGTAGCCCCAAGGACCGGCTCATTACAATGTGATGAGTTGGGTCTGCAATAAGGTGAGCAAAAAATGATTTTGCATTAGCCCCCAAGTGTCATGGTGCATGCTTGCAGCGACATGAGACTTGCATATTTGATGTAATCTTAACTTGAATAATGTAGCCCCCAAGTGCCGGGTGGTAAGCCTGCAGTGACTCGGGACTATTCCTTCCATTATAGAATAAATCATATCCATTGATAAAATAATAGCCATTGCGCAGAGGTGACTTTGGAAACCTCCACCATAATACTGGTTATTGATAACCATAATAAAAATCCAGCCATGTTGGCTATTCAATATTTGAATAATATAATCCGGTATGAAAACCTCAATCATTCAATATCATCATGACAAACCAGCCAAGTTTGGCTATTAAATATTTTAATACCTTATCGGTTGACAAGTAAATCCAGAGTTTAAATACTCAGTGGCTCTTGGCCAATAGCGACTTAATGCGCATCCATTGTAATCCGGGATGTTTGTAACCCGGCGGCTTATAGCCTTTGTGAAAATCAATAATTGATAACCCTTTTGATGATGGGCTTGAGCTTAATCATTTATGTAAGTCATAGCTCTGCAAATCCTGCATAGAGTTTTAAACAACATATACCCTGGCGACTTAACATAAAAAGCCAGGGCCGGTTTAATCATAAGTGTATATAATCAGAACAAAATAACTGTTGGGGTTCTGGGAACGGGGGTCCCCATACTTGCCTGCCTGCGGCCCACGGCCTGGCTTTGCTGGCAGGCCTGTACAACCCATCTTCATCAACCAGGAATCAAGACCCTCGCGAGGGGCCAAGCCTTGCGAGGCGGACGACACAAGACCTCCTCAGGAGCAGCCTCGCCATGCCGGCTCGTGAGGGGTGGAGAGTTCAAGGTCGGGCAAACCTCGCGAGGTTCTCGTGACGTAAGCCATGACGATCAAGACCAGGCGGGCGCTAGCGCACGCAGCGTCCTTGTTTCCTCTTTGGTGCTAAGGGGGCAAGCATAGTCGCGGAGTACCGATGCATCAAGCAGAGGTTTCCATTTTGGTGCAACGAGACCAAGACCAGAAGTATGGCAAGATGGAGGTCACCATGGAGCCCAAGACGGCGTCACCGCCAGAACCTTTGGCAGGCGAAGACCACCTTTTGTGGGGATAGCTTGTACTAGTTGTCCCCTTTCAAATTGCCCGTTGTTGGCTCCCTTCCCGCTGAATATTTGGGGAGAGGACCAGGGCCTCTATAAATAGGACTAGCCACCACCATAGGCGGGGGGGGGGGGCAAAAACGGATCATCGAGGTCATCCCCAGCCACACAAGTGCACCAAGCACAAGAACACCTCAACCTCAGGAGGCTGTACTTCCCCTTGTGCTGTTCATCCTCAGCCCAAGAGGCAATCCACCACCACCACACTGGACTAGGGTATCACACCACAACGGTGGCCCGAACCAGTATAAATCTTGTGTCCTTTGTGTTGCGAGTTCATCGAGTTAGTTCGTGAGATCTAGGCTAAGTTAGGACGTGGATCAATAGGGGGGAGATCTTCGTGCGCACCGCAGTGTTCGAACCTTAAGGGTTTTGCCGGAACCCGTGATCCGACATTTGGCGCACCAGGTAGGGGTGCACCGAAGCTTCTTTCCCGCCACTCCGCATCTCATCGCTCCATCGTCTCCATGGCGGACGCACTTCGCGCCCGTGCCGAACACCGGGCTGCCCTCGCCACTCGCGTCGCTCAGATGGCCCCTATCGGCGGGCCACCCAGTCGCTCTCCATCGCCTGCCGCCAACGCCACCACCGGCCCGGCGGGTAACGAGCAGCAAGCATCCTTGCTGCACCCCTCGGTGTGGCAGGACGGCCGCACCGCCACTCCATCGCTGACTCCCGCTGGTTCGTCGTCTCACGCTCGTCGTGTTCCCACGGGCGCACGGGCCGCGCTCCTCATGGTGCACGAGCTCCTACGCTGCCGTCCAGTCGACGACCTCTACGAGGATTGGCTAGATCGCATCGTCGACCTTGTCCGCGACGCAGGGGCTCCCCTGCGCCGTCCCACTCCCCGCCTCGCCCACTGCCAGGCACGGGCGACGCAACTCATGCAGCACCTCCACCACCTCTGCCCCAAGATGGTGCCCTAGCGCCAAGGCACGCGGCTCCACGGCACGACCCACCGTGTCCGGCACCCGCGCGTGAAGAAAGAAGCTGTCAAGAAGTCCCTCGACCGCAAGCGAACGCTCCGCCACTCCTCGCTCCGCCGCGCCAGGATCGTTTGAGGCGGCAAGGCCCTGCGCCGCTGGCCGTAGTAGTGCACGGGCGCCAAGGACAAGCTCCACCTCCAAGGCAGGCCCCGGTGACCACGGCCGGCTGCTGCGGCTTCACCCCCGAGCTGCGCAGCGTTGCCTGGTCGGGCAAGTTCAAGCCAGATCTGCCTCCTCGCTACAACGGCACCCTGACCCCACGGAGTTCCTGCAGCTCTACGAGCTGAGCATCGAGGCGGCCAACGGTGATGAGAAAGTCATGGCGAAGTGGTTTTTGATGGCTCTTAAGGATGGCCCCCGCTCCTAGCTCCTGAACCTGCCTCCAGGCTCAATTTCCTCCTGGGACGATATGCACAACCGCTTCATCGCCAACTTTCAGGGCACTCGTGACCGCCCCCCGGTCGCGGATGACCTGCGCCGCATCAAGAAACAACCAAGAGAGACCCTGTAGAAGTACATTCAGCGCTTCAACAGCATGCGGATCAAGATCCCCAAGGTGACCGACGAGGCCATCATCTCAGTGTTCTCCGACATTGTCCGCGACGTCAAGATGAATGAGGAGCTCGCCATCCATGAAGAGTTATGCACGACCCTAGAGCTATTCAACATCACAACCAAGTGTGCAAGAGCTGAGGAGGGGCGCCTCTCCCTCCTCGAGCTCCCTGCTGCAGACCCAGAGGAGAAAAAGACCAAGGCCAAGGACGTGAAGTGCAAGGGAGCAGCCATGCTCACGGCGGAGCCAGACACCAAGCGCGGGAAAGACTAGCTTGGGTCATCCAAGGGTAGTCGACCGTTCTGCGCCTTCCACAACCTGCATACCCACAACACCAGCGACTGTCAAGAGCTCAGAGCCATTCGAGAAGGACGCTTCGGTCGACGCCCCGAGCGCAGCGACCGGGGCTACGACCGAGGAGGAGGACGTGGTGGCAGACGCTGGGATGGCCGTGGCCCGCGCCAGGAGTGGCACGACCGGCCTCGTGAGGACCGCTGGCAGGATCAGCCTCGCGAGGGCGCATGGAGGGACCATCCTCGTGAGGCTCGTCCTCAAGGCGATGCAGGCCTACCTCCACTACTGCCACCACCCAGAAGGAATGACACCCACCATCAAGATGAGGGGGCTGGGGGCTTCCAGGAGCCACGCGCTATCGCCTGCATCTTGGGCGGAGCTCAAGCCCCAGCCTCGCAGTGTATCTTCAAACAATTTGCCCATGAAGTGAATGCAGTTCTCCCCAAGCTCGAGGCCACACGCCCGCTCAGATGGTCCAGGTGCCCCATCATGTTCAGTTCGGCAAATCAGCTCAAGTGCACGGCTACTGCAGGCGTCCTCCCAATGCTCTGTTCGCCAGTCATCAGCAACATGCAAGTTACCAAGACCCTCATCGACGGCGGCGCAGGGCTCGATGTCCTGTCTGTCGGCACATTCGACAACCTCCAAGTGCCATATGACCAGCTTCAGCCTACCAAGCCTTTATCAGGAGTGATCGACGGCTCTACTACCCCGATCGGGCAGGTCCGCCTCCCCGTTACCTTCGGAGAACGCAACAACTACCGCACCGAACTCATCGACTTCGACGTCGCCTACATCCACCTGCCATACAACGCCATCCTCGGGTATCCAACCCTGGCCAAGTTCATGGGGTGACCCATCACGGCTACAATGTCCTCAACTTGCCAGGAAGCGGCGGAATCATCACAGTCCCGTGCGAAGAAAGAGACACGGTGTGCTCCCTCGAGCTTGCCTTTCAAGCTGTAGCAATCGACGGCCCCGACAGTCAGGGCGAGTGCCCCCCTGAGGCCACTCCCAAGAAGAAGAAGCAGCTGCATGACGCAGGGCCTCAGGCAAGCGGCGCCTCGTCAGGATCAGCGTCCGCGCCTGGGGCGCCTCCCTCCATCGCATAGGGAAGCGCGCCCAGCGCCCCTCTCGGGCAGGGCTAGGGGGCTCTTTTCTGGAGGGCCTCAGACCTTGCCAGCATCACGAGGAAGGCGCTTGGGAACCACTTGGAGGCGTGCTTCCACTACAAAAAAAAGACACATCCGTGACATTTTGGGCCGAATGAATTTTTTTTCCTGTCATACATATGACACTTCTATGACGATAATTGTGACAAACCCCGGTATCATCATAGATGTGGTGGGATCCTACTTCTATGACAAAAAATCATGACAGAAAATGGGCTTTTCGTCCTGGGCGGGCCGGAGATGCAGCTGCATGACATTCTTTGGGCCGTCCATAGCGGAAAAAAACGTGGTAGAAGTGAGGGCGAGGAAAATTTTGGGGAGTTCCCGGTTACGGTGGGAGGTCGGGGGCCGAGTGATGCGCGTTTCTCTCGTACACGTACGCGCGCGTGTGTGCGAGGCGTTGGCTCTAACTGAACCCGAGCGAGGCGTTGGGCTCTAACTGAACCCGAGCGATTGCACTGCAGGCTACGGGTTACTGAACCCGAGCGATCGATCAATGGATGTTAACTGAACCAGATCGAGCGATTCCTTCGCTACTGCTGCTAACTGAAGCCGATCGATGCTTCCTCTG
>NC_041384.1:531189953-531211007 GCF_002162155.2 Triticum dicoccoides
ATGAACAGTGAGCGTTGCGGGGGGGGGGGTGTGGATGAACAGTTCTCGGTGGGGGTGGATGAACAGGACCCCGTGGTGTTGCCTCTGGATGAACAGGACCCCGATTGATTGAGCCGGTTGGGGCTGGATGAACAGGACCCCGTGGAGGGCTGGATGAACAGGACCACCCCGTGGAGGGCAGGATGAACAGTAGACGGTGGAGGGCAGGAAGAACAGTAGCCCGTGGAGGGGTGGTTGAACAGGAGCCCGTGGAGAGGGCTGGTTGAACAGTAGCCGGTTGAGTAGCACGCGGTGGAGGCTGAATGAACAGGAGCCTGTGGATGAACAGTCGCAGGTGGAGGCTGGAGGAGGTCGACGGTGAATGAACATTAGCTCGTGGAGGCTGGAGGGGGTCGACGGTGGAGATGAACAGTATCCCGTGGAGTCCCGTTTTGCGGTACGCCACACCCCTCCCGATGAACATGACCCCCGTTTCGACCGTAGGAGGTTCGTTTCCTCCGTTTTGCGGTACGCCAGACCCCTCCCGATCAACAGGACCCCGTTCCGAACATAGGAGGTCCGTTTCCTCCGTTGTGCGGTACGCCAGGCCTCGTTTCCATCGCCTGTTCCGTCCAAGCCCTCCCGATGAACACGACCACGCATTCCGTTCCGACACAGCCGGTTGGCTCCCACGCGTTCCGTCGCCTCCTGATGAACACGACGCGTTCCGTTGCCTCCCCATGAACACGACGCATTCCGTTGCCTCCCCATGAACACGATGCATTCCGTTGCCTCCCCATGAACACGACGACGACGCTGTTTCTCCGTTCCGACCCAGCCATGTACACGAGCCCTCGCCGTACGTATGCGCGAGTAGGCATTCGAGACCCCACCCGTATGTACACATACATGGCCATATTTTCTTTCTTGCACCCTGGCCGCTGTACATACGTGTACATGCTACGTGCGCGCCTCTACTACGACACATGCGCGCCTCTACTACGACACGTGCGCGCCTCTACATCGACCAGTATGTACGTACACGTTCGCGACCAGAATGACAACGCTACGTATGCTTCAACCAGGTGGGTCCCGACTGTCAGGCACTTCCTTGCCTGCGAAGATGTAGCTGGTGGGTCCCAGCAGTCAGGGGGCGAATCGTTTTTTTGCCCGGATGCACTTCCTTGCGTGCGAAGATGTAGCTGGTGGGTCCCAGCAGTCAGGGGGAAACGTTTTTTCGCGAAATATAGTGGCCCGTCCGGTGGGTCCCAGTTGTCAGGTGGAGGAATCATTATTTTCCGCATAATAAGGAGGCACTTCCTTGCTGCGGTCGTGGACCCAGCTGTCAACCTCTCCACGTAAAGTCCACGTCTGATGGAAGTCATTCCTTGACCACGTTGACCACGCCGCGCCGAGAGCACCAGGGCGGTGGACGACGGCTTGGCCTAGGAAGGGGATGACACGGAGGCAGGGAAGACTCGGCAGTTGTTTCCCACGCGGAGGGGAGTACGACTGTACGAGGGTTTACTGGTTCTTCTGCCATCGCCAGAGAATAACAACAGATGTGGGTGAGTTGAGGGATGGCTAGGCCAGCGATGGGAGTACGGTCGGGCGGTGAGGCCTGCGCGGTAGCACAGCCGGCCGCGAGGAGGAGGGAGCAGGCAGTTCCGCCGGCGCTTGTTTGAGCGGCTGGAGCAGGAAGAGCAGAGATTGAAGAAGCACGACGGCCGTTGGATGGACATCCAACAGTCAGTGCTTGTGCGACAACCTTTTTTAGGAAAGCCTCAAATCTGTGGAAAACAGCATACAACCCATCTGCCATTATTTCTAATAATTTACAGCCCATTTGCTAATTCTTAAGGTTTTTTTGGAGTCCATATTCTTTTTGTTAGCATTACAGCCCATATTGTGGCAACGGTAAAAAAATTATACGAAATTTTGCATATTTCGGTGCGGTCCGAACTGTTTTTAATCCCGAAATTTCGACTCACATTCAAACTGATTTTAAAAATAAATGTATATCAATATAAAATCCAACAAATTCTCCACGCATAAAAATTAATGTAATTTAAAATCTTGAAATGAAAAAATAAGATATTTGAAACTAATTGCCGGTTTGATGTGTTTTAAAAATGTCCAACCCATTTCTCATTACTGATGGGCCATTTTCTCGGCCAGCCGAATGAAAGCTCTCCTCGTCTTGAAAGATTTACAGCCCAACAGGCCTGACAAAGCGACTTACTTGGCAAATCACAAAAAAACTAGGCTGTGGCCGTGGACCCAGCTGTCAGCCTCTTCACGTATAGTACTCTTCCGATGGAAGTCGTTCCTTGACCACGTTGACCACGCCGCGCGAAGAGCACCACGACGGTGGACGACGGTGAGACCTAGGAAGGGGACGACGCGGTAGTGGAAGCCCGCGCGGAGAGGACTACGAGGGTTCACTGGTTCGTCTACAGTGTGAGGCTGCCGTCGCCGCAGGGCCTGGCCAGCGGTGGGAATAGTAGGGGGCGGTGAGGCCTCTGCAGCAGCACAGCCGGCCACGGGAGGCAGGAGCATGCGGCACGACCGACGCTACTTTGGGCGGCTGGAGCAAGAAGACCAGATGTTGAAGAAGCACTACGGCCGTTGGATGGAGATCGTACGGTCACTGGAGCTAGAATCGTTCATATTGACTAAGTTGACAAAGCCCTTCGTCCCCGTCAACTTAGTAGGCCCACAAGTCATCCTCCCAACAAGGTAGGTCCCACCTAGCCAGGGGAGTATTCATTTTTTGTGCGTAATAAGGAGGCACTTTCGGTGGGTCCGAGCTGACAGCGGGGGCGGGGGATGTTTTTTTGCGAAATACGGTGGCCCGTCCGGTGGGTCCCAGCAGTCAGGGGGAAACGATTTTTTCGCAAAATACTGGTGGCCCGTCCGGTGGGTCCTTGCTGTCAGGTGGAGGAATAATTATTTTGCATGTAAAAAGGAGGCACTTCCTTGCTACGGCCGTGGACCTAGCTGTCAGCCTCTCCACGTACAGTCCATGTCCGATGGAAGCTGTTCCTTGACCACGTTGACCACGCCGCGCCGAGAGCACCAGGGCGGTGGACGATGGCGAGGCCTAGGAAGGGGACGGCGCGGAGCTGGGGAAGACATGGCAGTGGATGCCCACGCGTAGAGGAGTACGAGGGTTCACTGGTTCGCTGCGGTGTGAGGCTACCATCGCCGCAGAATAACATGGGATGTGGGTGAGCAGAGGGATGGCCTGGCCAGCGGTGGGAGTAGTAGGGGGCGGTGAGGCCTCCGCCGCATCACAGCCGGCCACGGGAGGCAGGAGCACGAGGCACGACCGGCGCTGGTCTGGGCGGCTAGAGCAACAAGACCAGAGGTTGAAGAAGCACTACGGATGTTGGATGGACATCATACGGTCACTGGAGCTAGAATCGTGCATATTGACTAAGTTGACAAAGCCATCCGTCCCCGTCAACTTAGTAGGCCCACAAGTCAGCATGCCACTAAGGTGGGTCCCAGCTAGCATGGGGTATTCATTTTTTTTGTGCGTAATAAGGAGGCACTTCTGGTGGGTCCGAGCTGACAGCAGGGGGAACGTTTCTTTCGTGAAATACGGTGGCTCGTCGGGTGGGTCCCAGCAGTCAGGGGCAAACATTTTTTTGCGATATACTCGTGGGCGTCCGGTGGATCCCTGCTGTGAGGTGGAGGAATAATTATTTTCCGCGTAATAAGGAGGCACTTCCTTGCGGCTGCCGTGGACCCAGCTGTCAGCCTCTCCACGTACAGTATTCTTCCGATGGAATTCGGTCGTTGACCACATTGACCACGCCGCGCCGACAGCACCACGGCGGTGGATGACAGCGAGACCTAAGAAGGGGACAACGCGGAGCCGGGGAAGATGCGGCAGTGGATGCCCACGCGGAGAGGAGTACGAGGTTCACTGGTTCGGCTGCGCTGCCGTGGCCGCAGAATAGCAGGGGGTGTGGGTGAGTGGAGTGGAGGGATGTCCTGGCCAGCGGTGGGAGTAGTATGGGGGCGGTGAGGCCTCCGCGGCAGCACAGCCGGCCATGGGAGGCAGGAGCAGGCGGCACGACCGGCGCTGCTTTGGGCGGCTAGAGCAAGAAGACCAGTGGTTGAAGAAGCACTACGGCCGTTGGATGGACATCGTATGGTCAGTCGAGCTAGAATCGTGCATATTGACTAAGTTGACAAAGCCCTTTGTCCCCGTCAACTTAGTAGGCCCACTATACTGGGTCCCAGCTAGCAGGGGGAGTATTCATTTTTTTGTGCGTAATAAGGAGGCACTTCCTTGCGTGCGAAGATATAGCTGGTGGGTCCGAGCTGTCAACGGCGGTAACATTTTTTTCGCGAAATACAGAGGCCGTTTCGGTGGGTCCCAGAAGTCAGGTGAAGGAAATCATTATTTTGCGCGTAATAAGGAGGCATTTCCTTTCGTGCGGCCATGAACCCAGCTGTCAGCCTCTCCACGTACAGTCCACTTCAGATGCATGTCGGTCGTTGACCACGTTGACCATGCCACGCCGAGAGCACTAGGGCAGTGGACGATGGCGAGGCCTAGGAAGGGAACGACACGGAGGCAAGGAAGACTTGGCCGATGTTTTTTTTCCCACGCGGAGGGGAGTGCGACTATACGAGGGTTTACTGGTTCGTCTGCCGTCGCCGGAGAATAACAGCAGGTGTGGGTGAGTAAAGGGATTGCTAGGCCAGCGATGGGAGTACGATGGGGCGGTGAGGCCTACGCGGCAGCACAGCCGGCCGCGGGGAGGAGGGAGCAGGCTGTCCCGCCGGCGCTTGTTTGAGCGGCTGGAGCAGGAAGAGTAGAGATTGAAGAAGCACGACGGCCGTTGGATGGACATCCAACAGTATACATGCCATCTGTGGAAAGCCTCAAATCTGTGAAAAACAGCATACAGCCCATCTGCCGTTATTTCAAATAATTTACAGCCCATTTGCTAATTCTTACAGGTTTTTTTGGAGCCCATATTCTTTATGTTAGCATTACAGCCCATATTGTGGCCACGGTTAAAAAATTATGCAAAATTTTGCATATGTCGATGCGGTCTGAACTGTTTTTAATCCCAAAATTTCGAGTGACATTCAGACTGATTTTAAAAATAAATGTATATCAATATAAAATCCAATAAATTGTCCATGCAGAAAAACCAATGCAATTTAAAATCTCGAAATGAAAAAAGAAAATAATTGCCAGTTTGATGTGTTTTAAAAATGTACAGCCCATTTCTCATTACTGATAGGCCATTTTCTCGGCCAGCCGAATGAAGCTCTCGTCGTCTTGAAAGATTTGCAGCCCAGCAGGCCTGATAAAGCGACTTACTTGACAAGTCACAAAAGAACTGGGCTAGCCATTTTCAGAAAGAAAAAAAACTACTGGGCTGGTCTGTGGTAAACATAAAAGAAAAGGTTGTCTAGACACGCCAGAGTGACCCGCACAGCCCAGTTGACACCCTGCTTCCGTCTCAAAAACAAATTAGATAAATGCCACTCCAATTATGGCGATTCATAAAAATGCCACTACAATTTCCAAACTTTGAAATATGTCACTCCAATTTTTGCAAACTTTGAAAAACGCCACTGCAGTTTGTAAACTTTGAAAAACGCAACTCCAGACTTTCAAAAATGCCACTAGAAATGGCATGAAATGGCATTTTTCAAAGTTTAGAAATTGCAGTGGCATTTCTCGGATACACCAGATTTGGAGTGGCATTTATCAAATTAACCCAAAACAAAAATAACTGGGCGAGCTGCTGGGTCCCTGGTGTCAGCCGCTCGTTGTGCAATTCTATCGTTTATTGACTATGTTGACAATGGCATGGGACCCAGATGTCAGAAATCCACTAGAAGGAGCCATTTTTTATTGGCTTGAAATAAGGAGGCACTTGCTTGCGTACTGCCATGACCTTGACGGGTCCCTGCTGTCATCCTCTCCACGTACAGTACCAGTTAGTCGTGCTTCAAAACTGATCGGCACGCCATTAAAAAAATAAAGGTCGATAACTAATGCGGCACCTCGGGCCAATGCGGCCAGATCGCATTTTGCACGAGAAATTACACACCATGTTTCCTTGACATATGGTCCCGTTCCAACATATCAGTGAGACGATGGCGAGTAGTAGGAGTATTTCCGAACGGACGTGTAGGCCGGGGCGCCTCTTCATGAACCATGGAAAACTCGCAACTGTCCACCGACTCTTCGCCTTTCCCTCTCAATTTGGAACTGTTGTCACATGCTCTTCCTCTCCCTCCTCCATTTTCCTTCAGCCCTTCACCCTTTCTTCTGCCATTGTTCGATCGTCTTCTCCATGGAGGGAACAGGCCGGAAACGACCCCGTTATTCTTGCCCCGATCTGAAAGATGATGTGGTGGAGGAACTCATTGATCGGTGTGACCTCATCACCTCGGCTAGCATGGCAGGTTCGTTCAAGTCCATTCTCGACTCAACTAATAACATCATTACAAAGAACCCAAGAGTGAAGGAGCAGTTTGATCTCCCCTATCTTCTTCACTGTGACCCTGATGACTGGCACCGGCACGACGGAGGCCTCGCCCTGTGCCAGTTGATGCCACTTGATAATGATACGTATGATGTTAAGATGCCATCGCTTGAGGGAAAGGCTTGGGCGGGCGCAAATGGAGATTGGGTTGTTTACATTGGGTCCAACTGCGAGTGGGAACTTGTGAATGTGTACACTCGTCACCGGGTTCCACTTCCAAAAATCTCAGCACACTGCCCAGAGGTTGAGCACACCGGTAATGTACGCACGTTCAAATACGATCATGGTGACTGTCTTCTACGGAAGATAGCAATTTGTCGAGTTCCCAACCTTGGAATTACAACAACTATCAAGTTGTTGCTATCTTCGACAAGCTTGTTGTCGTTCTTCGTGGTTCGACTCGATGAATATTGCTCAAAAATCAGTTTCTGTACACGAATGAGTATTGTGATGCAATTCAATACGAGGGCCTTGTGTTTGCTGCCACCACTCATGGCACTGTTTTTGCATGGCATCCTAGTAGTTTCGGTACGTTTGTCTTCCACCGTAATTATAATTGTTTCATCCACATGCATGCGGGTTAACAAGTTTCCCTTTACTAATTAACCTTCTTCTTGTGTTTCTAAGGTCCTGTGAACATCCCACCACCTATACTTGAAAAATTTTATAACCAAGGGGGAGATGACGATGGTGATGATCATGAGCATGAGGACGAGCAGCGCCGATATACTCTGTGGCGCCTGGCAACTAATTCCGATGGATCACCTCTTCTTGTGTGTATACAGCTCACTGATGATGTTACTGCTAAGGAAGCAGGTGTCTCCCATGGTCGCACTCTCCGGACCTATTCCAACACCCGTTGCATGGTATTCGGGATGGATACTAGTGTGCTAGCGCCAACTCCTTCTCCCTGACACAGAATTGATAGTCTTGGAGAAAACTCGCTCTTCCTTGGACAAAACTATCCGATGATGATGAAAGGCGATCCAACTGCTGTTGACACATTTATGAGAAGCAACTGTGTCTATACCTCGGACATTTGGGTGGTTCCCTACCCTGGTACTAATATAGTAGGCCGCTTTAGTCTGGATGATCAGTCCTGCGTTGGTCTCCAGATCGACAACGGATGGCCCGTCCCTGAGAATCACTTGTGGTTCAAAGCAAGCGTTTCCAACGCCGCGGAATGCTTGAGTTGAAGTTCATTTCATGGCTTGTTATTTGTTGTGTGGTGAAAACTTTAGTTTTTATAATGTATCCTCGTTGTCGATGTGGGTTGATGACCTGTTGTGTGTAATAAAATGATATGCCTGTGATAAACTTACTAAATTTATGAATGGCTTTCGAGTCGCTTCTCTAAATTTGTACTACTAGCTTCACATGCTTCGCGCGTCGGGCGAGTGTTTTTGCTGTAGCCATATGTTAATGTGTTCGTTGTACGTAACCAGCACCTCGAATCCTCGATACTAGTATACTATATACTAGTAGGAGTAAGTAGTAGGAGTAGTAGGGTGGCATGGGCCAGAACAACCATTCACGTCCAGGAGTACGGCACACGCCACCACCACGACATCCATCTGACACCATAGAGTTAATTACACGATAGTACCACATTTGGGGCGGTGGTGGCGAATTGGTATCATTTTTGGTAATTTTTACGTGTCAGTACTAAGTTTGAGACGAGTCGTTACAAAAAGGTCTAAACCATGTATTGACGCTATATCTGACTGGCAGGGCCCATCCGGAAGGTGCCCATGTGGCGTGTTTTATGCAGAAAACCCCCTTGCTTTAAACGTAATCACATAAATGCCCTTTCATTTTACGGAAAAAGGCTCATGTGACAGACTTTTTTTCGTTTAGCAATTTCAACCACCGAATCAGACTCGACTGCAGGTTTTCGTCGAATTCGACAAACAAATAAAATAAACAAAATTTTCCCGGCCGGCAAGATTCGAACCAGAGTCCTGCCACACGCTAGAGTTCCGCGCTAGCCACCTTGACCGAGCGAAGCTTCCGTCCCAATTCAGGCAAGAGAACTTTTTATACTGTCCACCGACACGCTGGGCCTGCGGTTGTTTTCCTTTTTGCGGGGACGCTGGGCCTGCGGTTGGGCCCAGCGACACTACGCGCGCTAACTTACTATTTTTTTATAAATCATGCTATTAATACATTTTATTTTTGCGATTACCTATTAGTATTATTAAAAAATTGAAACAATATTAGTATATTATTAAGTGTCAAGCACCAGACTAGAACACACTCACGGTCAACATTTTATGTGTCTTCACTCAGGACTACTAGCACGCACAATTATCGTGTATCCTCGTTATATGATTCAAATACAAAACTATTAAAAAAATATGCTTGAAACATAGTTTTTTTAGTTACCCGTATGTTGATTGTATTTTCTAAATGCACAGTTACTTAAAAAGTTGACAGCATGTATTAAAAATTATTGTGTAATCATAATAATTATAAATGCAATTAGAAGTTGACAGCATGTATTAAAAACCTGCATTAAAAAACTGTTCACTATACACAGAAAATGTGCTCAGCGTACATTAAAAAAATGGCATGAGTATTTGAAACCATGTTCATCATATAGTGAAACCTGTATTAAAAATATTCAGTAAGTTTGTTAAAAATCTAAGAGTAAAACCAACCCAGTGAATGAGAAAATATGAAGAAAAATGTAAAAATAAGTCAAAACTGGAAACAAAAATAAAGCATAAGAGAAATGAAAAGAAAAGAAACCAGGGCACGCCTCAGCACTCCCGCAGCTGGAGGCCTCGCTGGGCCCAGCCGCTAGGCCCAGCGTTTCGATGTCTTATAAATGGTTACTCTCCTGCAATCTGGCACCGGTGGTTCTGTGTTGTGGCGGCTGGCGCGTGTCGCCTTTGTATTAGGGGTCGCAGGTTCGAGTCCTGCCGCTCCGTCATATTTTGTCACTTTTATTTTAGTTGTCAATTTCGATGTAATCTTTCAATCGAGTCCTATTTGGTGGTCAAAACTTGCAAACGAAAAAAAGCCTGTCGCATGAGCCTTTTTTCCGCAAAAAATAAGGGCATTTACGTGATTACATATAAAGTAAGAGGGTTTTCTGTTAAAAAAACATGCCACGTGGGCGCCTGCCAGATGGGCCCAGCCTGTCAGATACACCGTCCATATGTGGTTTAGACCTTTTTGTAATGTATTGCCTCAAACTTGGTACTGACATGTAAAAATTATCAAAAGTGGTACCAATCCGTCACCACCGCCCCAAATGTGGTACTATCGTGTAATTAATTCGACACCATATTATTTCTTGGAGTCCGTGCTAGAGCAATGTCTTCAACCTCGTCGTTTCTCTAACTCCAGCCATCGCGCGGCGGGCGAGGTGGGGGTTTGCCGATGGTCGGTTTCCTTAACTGCGGTCTCACTTGTAAGGCCAACTCCAACGCACGACCCCAAACAGACCTCCGTTTTGCATGAACTCCAACGATAATTTTGACTAGAAAAGCAAGACCAAAGAAAACAAGAACCACAAGAATACATTTTACTACTCCTGTAAGTTGGATTAGTGCATTCTCGATGCATTCATTGTTGATTTGCGGAGGCTCGATCTTGCGTGCTTCTTTCTTCTTCGAGTGTAAAGAAGTAGATGTTGCTTCCTCGCATCTAGTCTCATGTCTAGCCTCTATTCTAGTAGGAGTATCAACAAGTGCACTAATCTCATCCGAGAGCAAACCGAAGATTTGGTTGGGTTCTTCCTCCTTTTGCCGACACGTAGGACATCCAGCATCCAGGTCGTGTCATGAAAGAAAATAGAGTGGTAGTTGAAGCCACGAGATGTGCATCTTGGGTTAAACTGTAAATAGAATCTTACTACTCTTGAGTAACTCCAAAAGCGGTCACCGAAGATCTTTATTGGATTTGTTTTTCATCACCAGCACGTCGAGGTGAAAGATGTGCAGGTTCAGTGGGTCCTCTTGCGTTTTCACTGACATGTGGGGCCGCATGTGAGCAAACAGACGATGGGCTCCGCGCATCCGCTGGCTAGCTGAGAAGAGAGATAGAGGAGGGCTGAGCACTGACTGCAGGAAATTTGTTCTACGTACCTCGATATAGGCTCGATATAGTGGGGTGGCATGGGCCATAACTCATTAGCATTCACGTCTAGCAGTACGGCACACGCCTCCCACACGAGTCACATCCGACACCAATTTTTTTGGAGTCCGTGCTACAGCCATCTCTTCTCCCTCCTGTTTTCTCAGCCATCGCGCGGTGGGCGGGGTGGGGGTTTGCTGATAGTCGGTTTGCTCAACTGCGGTCCCACTTGTAAGTGAAAATGCAACACCGCACGCATTCCCGCTTGAGCGGCGTGCCGAACCAACCGTGTGGGGGTGCGACGCGAACAGGCAGGCTTTTCCTTTTGAACTCGTAACTTGTAAAATTTGGTTCTGCTCCATGGCGTGACCGACAGATAGAAAATAACGATTTTGCCTAGAGTAATGAGAAGTTTGGTTCTGGCGCCATTCATGCATGGAGTACGTACGGAAATTATGAAGTTGATGCGAAAGGTAAGATAATTACTGTAGTATCATATACCACTACATGGATTTGACGGAAAGATAAAAATACATATGGATCCATCAATGTTCAACGACATCCTCACGCCCTAGTGCGCCGGGTCACCAACCGACGTGTGAGGAGCAGCGGCGTTGGCGGCGAGCTCAACGTGCTTCTGAATAGTGCCGTCCAAGGTTGCCCTGCGCTCCAAGAAGGTCAGCGTCCTATCGTCCTCCTCTTGCATGTAGTAGTCCTTGTGGATGATTTGAGCGTAGACGTGGGTGATTATGTCGATGGTGTCTTGCTGCGCCAGGCACTGCGCGGCGAGCGCGACCTCGAGGTGGACATTCTCCGGCGCGACGGCGGGCAGTCGCAGGGCCACCAGTGCATCGAAGAGGTTGTTACCATAGTGAACATTGAGGGTGGCGGGCATCGCAGAGCCTGGGCGCGTCGGCTGGAGGCTTACGTCAAAGTCGTCTGCAAGCTTCTTGACGACGATGAACTTGTCGAGGAAACCGACGAGGACCTCGTCGAACAAGGAGACGAAGCTTTCGTCCAAGCGGCCCCTCGCCCCGGCGGCCTCAAGCAATACTACCTGGAGACGTTCCTCGGTGCCGGTGGATGTGGTAGTACTCCTAAATCCAGACGGTGGTGCTACTAGTACTAGTAGTAGTACTACCAATGTAGTAGTAGGAGTGCTAGCACTATACTACCCGTTGGTCAAATTTTTACATGCTGCTCCTCACAGTGAAGTGACAAGACCCTGTGCCGGAGATGACACCTGAGTATAGGCGCCGTGTTCGGCATACCATAGTCAGCCTCACCGTCTGCAGTCACTATCATCATGGATGTAGAGCTAGCCTGCTTACAATTAGCCCTATTCGACATAATTTCCCGTGCGTAGATGCCCGTGCATTGCACGGAAAACCAAGATTGGGGGTGGACGGCTCCGGCAGCGGCCATCATGCCAGACTTTTCCATGGCCTTCTACTCCTAGATTGTGAGAGACAAGGAGTTGTTTGTAAATACAGAACAAGTGCGAGCATCTTTTTGCAAAAATGGAGAAGCTTGGTTTGTATGCGTCAGATCTAGATCCGACGGTTATTGGTGAAAGATGGGAGGCACAACATCATCACCAACTCAGGACCTGTCTGATTCGCAGGATTTTGAAAATGCATGAATAGGACACGGCAATATTACAAGTTTCAAACTGATATTACAAATGTTAGGAGTAATGCTGCACCTACGAAGAGGGAATTACTAGGAAGTTTACGTAAGAACTTTCGTTACTTTAGGTGGATGCAGCATTATCGTACAAACTAAAATCCACCGACTTGACAAGTCACTAATGGGCAAATAAGTTTTCGAGTCTCTGTCCACTTGATGTTTCAAAAACAAATTCAGCTTCTGCGGAGAAATGAGCTCCACCATGTACCCGCGCGGGTGTGGCTGGGCATGAAGCGTTAGTCCGTGCATGGTGCACCTATTCTCTTCTTGTATACGTACACCACCTACGTGGAGTTGTGTGAGAGAGATACAAACCTAGAGAGATATAGTGTGTGGGTTCTTGAGAGTTTTTTTTGGGGGGGGGGTCAATCAAAAAAAATTAACATATGCAATGTGTGTGAAATAGAGTCCTGGATATAACATATATATAGAGGGGGCGATCCACGAGAAGAGAGTGGAGGTATCATCGGCTTGATGTGTCCATAGAATCAAAGAGAGGGATGATGATGATGATGATGTGTGTGCGCGCGCATGCAATCGATAAAGAGTGCCATCGAATTTGTGTGTGCCCACGTCAAAGATATAGAGTGGCTGGCCTACTGGAACATGAGATGGGACATGTGTAGTTTGTCTCTGTGGCATGATACCTACCTGCAGCGCTCGACTATCGGTGTGTGGTGGGGGAAGAGGGAGGCCCAATTAACTATAGAGGTACAATGGCTGGTATATGTGTGGAGGAGGAGAGAGGCCTACCTCATGTATTAAGGAGATCGATCTGCCTCATGTATTAAGGGAGATCGATCGGCATCCATGCATATGTGCAGGAGATTAATAAGGTTGGGAGAGAGACAGAGCTAGAGTGTTGGAGGGGGTGGTAGTGGAGTTGCTTCTAACAAATGGTGAGATAGGCTTGCTAGACAAACGGAGGGCACGCCCACAATATCAATAAGAGAGGAGATGGCTGCTTGTTGTCTGTGCATGTGCGTGTGAGAGACGGGTCAGGAGGCATGCATGAATGATGAGGGGGGACGATGTGGATGTGGTAAGCAGACATAACTACATAGGAAGATCAATCACCCTTTGTAAGAGAAAGGAGAGACATAACTTGTGAGGTACGTCGATCGATGGGGGGGGGTAGTTAAAGTCAATCTAGGTATATGTTGGGAGATCGATCGGTATACATGCATGTGTGGGTTAGAAGCAAATGAGGCACGAGGAGAAGGATAGAGAGAGAGGGATGCATGTAGGAGGTGGTACGAGAGGCATACTATATCGAGGGGGAGGAGTGTGCGAGTACGAGAATGATGAAAATAGTGGTGGGAGTGAGGCATGGATGGTGACAAGAGAAGAGGGGAAGCTTGTGTTTGTGCTAGGCACACCTGGCTAGAGAGGCATATCGATCGATGTGTGCCGTAAAGAAGGAGCTGGGGGGCCTACACACACCATGGGTGAACGACCTAAAGTGAAAAGATGAATTTGCGCGATGGAGCTAGAGAATGCTGAGTGAGGGTGAGAGGGATGCGGGTGTGTGCATGCACAAGAGAAAGCTAGCGCTAGCTACAAAGATAAGAGGGTTGTGTGGGTGTAAAAGACGAATAGAGATCATATATACTTCATTATAAAAAGCGAATTCAGATATTTGAAGAATTTATCATAGTGTTTCAAACCGATGGATGTGTGAATATATATAACGGTGATACACATGGTGTGGTTATGAACATGGTATACTACATTTAATATATTTTATCTCTACTCTTATAAAAAATGGAGTTGTTGATGATGGTGTGCCTGCCATCCTGCATTATAGGCCGTCTGATTTATATCTGGCGGATAGCAAGGAAACTATGATGGTTGAAGTTGGCAAGAATCATGATTGTAGATTCTTATTGAAATAGAGAAACAATTCAAATTTAGTACGAATTGCAGCGGTAGTATAGACATTTGGAATGCACTAAATTGTTGGTATGAGTAGGTTACATGCATTATACAGCAAGCAAAAAAATTTAATCGGACATAACATGGATTCATACTCCCTCCTTCCATCTATATAGGTCGTAATGAGATTTTTAAGACCGCCTTTGACTATTCAAGATTAATAGTACATGACATGCACAATGTGAAAATTATATCATTGAAAGAACCTTTCATAGACGAATTTAACGGTGTGCTTTGTGTAAGTTGCATGTCATATATCATTTCTCTAATATTTGGTCAAAGTTAGCATCGAAAAACGCATTAGGCCCTATATAGATGGAAGGAGGGAGTAGCTTTGAATAGCATTTGTATAGTAAAACAGGGCAAGACCCTCTCTTTGTGTGGTGTGAATAGTTTTATTTTTTCGTTTTCTTTTTGGTTGAGGGAAGTGTGAATTGATTTGGTACATACAAGTACAATATTACTACATGTTAGGCTTGTCCCTAAAATTCAACCCGCGTCTTGTTATATCCCGAAAATTTAGATATCGTGCTCCCAAAACTGGCGCCTTCACAACCCGCGCCTTGCTATCCCGAAATTACAACGCGCGCGAAAACTCCCTCCAGCTGCCAAATCCCGACACGCGAAATCCCCCTTCTAAACCTGAGCCGAAAGGGCCGCTAGTTCAAATCGGTGGGCGGTACTTTTGTAACACACCCTACATTTTCGAGAAGCGCGTTCCTAAGTCATGCTTCACCCCCTCCCATCGCCCCCTTTTCGCCATTCAAAATCCCAGGCCACCATAACCTCTCCGCTCCAGCCGCGAAACTCCACCCTCCTCCGTTCGCCACGTCACCGCTGCCCAGCCGGAGCCTCTTCCCCGACGACGTCGTCCACCGCAACAGCTCGACATCCCTCGTCCACCTCCCCGGATGAGGATCCGTCGTCCATCTCGCCGTCCCGCCGGTTCAGGCGCCCCATCCTCTCCGACGATCGCCTCGTCTATCGCGGCTGCTCCATCCCCACAGCGCCGCCTTAACCTGCTCCACCAGAACCGCGGCATCCTCACCGACTCCTCGGACGAATTCGAGGCCTACTCGGCACCACCAAAGAGGTTGTACACTCATCGCATCGCACCTTCTCCTTAACTCGACCTCCCGGCGCCGACGGTGCTCCATCCTGCACCCCCATGGAGCAGCTACCTTGAAGTCGGCGCCGCGGGCGACATCTCCATGGTGGCTCTCACCTAGTGCGAGGCCCCTTCGGCGACGGCGTCCATACCAGCCGGATCTGCTGCTGCTGCTCCGGCTCTCGCTCGATCGCTCGCTCGCCCAGCTGCTGCTGCTGCTCTCCCCCTCTCTCGTGCTGCCGCTCTGCTCCGATTAAGCCACACTTCAGTCGACTGAATGAACTTTTGGGTCAGTCAATTTTCAGGGGTTGGGGGGGCTCGCCGGAGTTAAGGAAGAACCACCCACAGCGGGGACGGGGTCTCGCCGGAGAGGTACCCCACTATCTATCTTAGAGTTTAAGGTGGGGGCGGGGGGCCTAGAGGGCTGGCCGGGGCGACCTTGGCAAGTTGTTTCGGGGTGGCGAGGCAGCGCTGGGGCCGGTGGTTCGGCCGGTGGTGTCTGGCGGCTCAGGGGGGTGCGGGTTGAAGATGAACTGCAGGCCCTCCCTAAACTACATGTCAAGTGCCTCTCTACTACCATTGCGTTCAGTTTCGACAGTAGCATTCAAATTCCACAGTAATTTCAGTTTCGATAGTTCAGTTTAGAGTCAACAGTTTTACCTCATTTGTTGTAGTCAGGTGGTTTTTGGTGATGTTAATTTTACATCCATTTTACATCATCTATCGGAGATGCTATTAGAATCCCACTTGAGATTGATGATGTCTGTCTTGTGCTGCTTCAGCCTTGACGTCTTACGGCTCACCAGAGCTGCTCCAACGACAGAACGATCCGTCACAACAAAGCAGTGCCCTGGAGGACGTCTACAGATTCCTCAGATCCTCCTCCACACCTTCAACAGCCACCTCTGCCTCAACTGCTTCAGTGGCCAACCCAATGATGCTGAGGTCGACACGGCTACGGCAAAGAGGTTGTATACTTGTTGCATCAATTATTACTATACATTCACATCGATCCATTAGGGATATTTTGGTTCAACGGAAAAACATCGATCCACTGGTTGTTACCATCACTCTAAATTTCTGCATGCTCTCCTTACATAATCTCACCATATTTTTTCGTATGCATGTCAGATATTGTACACAGTCATGCTGAACATGTAGAGAAAAAGAGAAGAGTTTTGCACAGTAATACAATGTCATGCAGACATCGCTCCATGGTGGGTTCAATGGTAAAACCTCCCCACCCCTCTCCAGATTGTAATCCAGAGGAAGATATATCTATTTTGAGGCGGATTCGGACGCCGCTGACCACTCCTATTTACCCCCCCAAGGTGTTTGCTCTACCTTGGCATGATGACGTTAGTCATATCATGCATATGTTGCCTTGCAGTGCCTACTTTTGACATCATATATGTCATCTGCTTAGTTTAGACATGTTCTGTAATGCCACCTGTTTAGTTTCTATATCATATATGGGAATTATGCAGTCTCATGTCTTTTAGCCAGCCATAATATATGTGAAATGTGCAATGCCATCCTTTTTAACCAGGCATCATATATTTGAATGATATCTTGCCCATCCTTTTCTTCATTACATTTCCATTTGTTGACAATGTTTGTATATTAAACTACTCTTCCTGTGAATCAGCCATTTGGGTGGGAGACGGAAAAATCTGGAGTGAAAACAAGGCCTTCAGAGCAGACAGTGCTACCTGTCGAAGCAGATCTCTTGTTGGGTCCCGATAGCTCCTCAGAGATGGATTCAGAGACAGATGACCAGTCCTATTCCCCCACTGAGGTGTATGCTATAACTTGGCACAGTTATACTGCTCATATCATGCATACGGTGTCTTGCATTGCATAGTTTAGACATCATATACACAATATTCAATACCATGTTCTTAGTTCAGACATCATATCGAATGCCCTTTGTTTAGCATATAAATCACATATGTGAATTAAATGATGCGATCCTGATTACTTAGATAACATGTAGGTGAATTATGTCATGCGATCCTGTTTAGTTATTCATCATATCTTTGAATTATGTTATGCTATGCTATCCAGTTTAAATAGACATCATATATGTGAAATTATGTCATGTTATCCGTTTTAGTTAAACAATATACATGTCAACTATTTCATGCCCTCTTTTTTCCACACTATCTATTGCATCTGATCTCATACAATGTCTGTACATTCAACTATGTTTCCTATTTATCAGCCATTTGAATTGGAGCGGGTGATGCCAGTATCTAGCGGACTAAACACACGGTCTTCAAATAAAACATTGCTACCTCTTGGTGAAGATAGCACCCCGGTTGTACATGCACAAGAACCAGTTGTAACGCCCTCGATGCGGCTATATCTCCCACGTGTCAAAGCACTACTTAGAGGCATAACCGCATTGAAAGCAATGTCGCAAGTGAGGTAATCTTCGCAAACAACCCATGTAATACAATAAGGGAAAAGATACATAGTTGGCTTACACTCGCCACGTCACACAAATAGATACATAAGTCATTACATTCATGCAATTACACTCAAGGTCCGACTGCGGAACCAAAATGAAGAACAACCCCCAAATGCGACAAAGTCCCCGATCGCCCCAACTGGGCACCACTACTGATCATCTGGGAAAGACACATAGTAACAACGAGAGTCTTCATCGAACTCCCACTTGAGCTCGGTCATATAATCTGGAGCGGTATCATTGGTCCCTGCATCTGGTTTTGGAAGTAATCTGTGAGTCACGGGGACTCAGCAATCTCACACCCTCGCGATCAAGACTATTTAAGCTTATAGGAAGGGTAAAGGTATGATGTGGAGCTGCAGCAAGAGACTAGCATATATGGTGGCTAACATACGCAAAAGAGAGCGAGAAGAGAAGGCAAAGGCACGGTCGAACAACTACGATCAAGAAGTGATCCTAGAACAACCTACGTCAAGCATTACTCCAACACCGTGTTCACTTCCCGGACACCGCCGAGAATAGACCATCACGGTTACACACGTGGTTGGTGCATTTTAATTAAGTTAAGTTTCAGGTTATCTACAACCGGACATTAACAAATTCCCATCTGCCCACAATCGCGGTGATGGCTTTCGAAAGTTCAAATCCCTGTAGGGGAGTCCCAACTTAGCCCATCACAAGCTCTCACGGTCAACGAAGGATATTCCTTCTCCCAAGACAATCCGATCAGACTCCGCATCCCGGTTACAAGACATCCTCGACAATGGTAAAACAAGTCCAGCAACACCGCCCGAATGTGCCGACAAATCCCGATAGGGGCTGCACATATCTCGTTCTCAGGGCACATCAGATAAGCAATCCGTACAACTAAAACCAGCCCTCGAGTTTCCCCGAGGTGGCGCTGCAAGGGGCTCTAGTTTGTACCAACACTCAGAGGAGCACTGGCCCGGAGGGTTTAATAAAGATGACCCTTGGGCTCCGGAAACCCAAGGGAAAAAGAGGCTAGGTGGCAAATGGTAAAACCAAGGTTGGGCATTGCTGGAGGAGTTTTATTCAAGGCGAACTGTCAAGGGGTTCCCATTATAACCCAACCGTGTAAGCAACGCAAAATCCGGGAACATAACACCGATATGACGGAAACTAGGGCAGCAAGAGTGGAACAAAACACCAAGCATAAGGCCGAGCCTTCCACCCTTTACCAAGTATATAGGTGCATTAAGATAAACAAGATAATATGGTGATATCCCAACAATAAACAAGTTCCAACAAAGAACGAATCTCCAATCTTCACCTGCAACTAGAAACGCTATAAGAAGGGCTAAGCAAAGCGGTAACATAGCCAAACAACGGTTTGCTAGGACAAGGTGGGTTAGAGGTTCGACATGGCAATTTCGGAGGCATGATAAGCAAGTGGTAGGTATCGTAGCATAGGCATAGCAAAAGAGAGAGCATCTAGCCAGCAAAGATAGAACTGATTTCGAGGATATGGTCATCTTGCCTGCAAAGTTCTCAGAGTTGCCTTGATCCTCGTAAGCGTACTCAATGGGCTCCTCGTTCAGGTACTCGTCTCCCGGCTCTACCCAAGCAAGAACAACAAGCAAAAGGAACACAATCAACCACGTGCAATGCTCAAGCAACATGATGCAAACATGGTATGATATGCAGGACGCGATATGTGATGCATATGCAAGATTTGGAAAGGAATGATTGAACCTGGCCTCAACTTGGAAATCCAAGAGTGCCACTGGAAAGAGGAGTTGATTTCGATTGAAATCGATATAAAGATCACCGGAATCGGATGCACGGTTTGGAAATGGCAAGCAAAACAAATATGGCACCGGTCTGCGATTAACAGCAAGTAGCCTCCCAAATGCATCAAGATAAATATGCTACATCACTTCAACATGACAACAAAATACATGGAAGGTATGCACTCATGATGCTTGACAAAAGATGAACACTGAGATACGGCTAATTCACTCATTAACAAGCACAAACAAGCATGGCAAAAGTGCAAAAGATAACAGGTTTCAGACTTAGTGAAATTAACAGCATGTCAGGAATTTATCAACATGAAGCAATGTTTAGAGCACGAAAACTACATGCTACAGGAACATATCATAGAAAATCAAGGAAAGGCATGAAGCTACTCAAAGCATATAACAAAAGTCCCTTAGTGACCATAAACCAAAAGGGATCAGAAAATAAAATTGCAAGCATGTGAACATAGCAAAAACATAAACAGATTCAGACTTAGTGAAAAACTGGACCATGGCAAAACAGATAACGAGTAGGCATGTTTACAAGCTTGATGCACTCACTACGAGGCATTGCGTAACAAACTAAACATACACCCAGAAAATAGACATGCCATAGAAGCTAGAAATGGCAAGAACAACAACATAGCATGCACGGATCAACTACAACAAGCTCGGCAAAATTGCTAAGCATGTTAACAATCTGCCAGGAACATTTTATAGCAAAAGTAGAGCTCGATTGACTCAATCTAGGGTGCTCCATAATTGCAAAGAAAGACATGGATGGATAGAGCACAACATTATCTACAAAACATCCTTACTGATCATGCTCAAAAGAGGCACAGATCACTAGGAAACAACATGAACATATGGCATAAAAATAATGACAGGGCAAGGACTTAGTGAAATTCTAAGTCCCTGAAATCAGCATCATTGAGTAAGCTACTTTGCATGCTTGTGCTAGTCACCACAAATATCACAAAAGTACATGGCATACACCCCTGTAAATATGGCATGGCATTCTTCAAAACACATGTAGAGCTCAGGATCATAGCATGAACACATTAATCATGGAAAAAATGACAAAAGGGCATTTGCTGAAACAGATCTAAAACTATCCTCACATAGCCCTTTTCCAACAGCATTTCGGGTAACAAGATGAGCTCAAATAAAAATGATGCAATGAGATGAAATGGTGTACTCGTCGAGATGAACATTTTGATATGCTACACGCACGAATCAGAGCAACGAGTGCAAAGTTATGATGCGTCAAAGAATGCAAAAAGATAAAGAGCAAGAGGGAAAAGTCAACCGAGGTGGATCTCAGATCCAGATCCAGATCGAGCGCGGACGTCGAGGTCGCCGGAGTTACTATAGCCGCCGGAGATGGAAACGAGGTGGCTGGAGCTTGGGCCGGCTGGAGTTGTCACGGGACGTCGCCGGACTTGGGCAGCGCGCCGATGCGTGGCCGGGTGGCGAGGCGGCGAGGACGAGGCGGCGAGG
>NC_041384.1:531211181-531236285 GCF_002162155.2 Triticum dicoccoides
ACGCGGGGCGCGGGCGGCGGCAGACGCGGGCCGGGGAGGGCCTGCCCCGGGCCCGAGCGGGTTGTGGCGGCGGCGGCCGGCTGGATCCACGTCGCGGCTCCTGATTCGCCGTGGGCGGCAACAGGGCTTTGTCCGGCACGGGCCGGACACGTCCGGTGCGCGGAGGAGCGGATTTTGCTAGGGTTAGGGGGTGGAAGATCCGAAAATTTCGGGAAGGAGTTATATTTATAGGTAGGAGGAGCTAGGAGGCTCCAAATTGAGCACAGTTTGTGGCCACGCGATCGTGATCGAATGGCCTAGGTGATGGAGGAGGTTTAGGTGGGTTTTGGGCCACTTTGGAGGGGTGTTGGGCTGCAACACACATGAGGCTTTTTCGGTCCCTCGGTTAACCGTTGGAGTATCAAACGAAGTCCAAATGGTACGAAACTTGACAAGCGGTCTTCCGGTAGTAAACCAACGCCACAAGACAAGTCTCGGTTCAATCCGAAAACGTTTAACACACACACACACACACGAAAAGAGGTAGAAAGGACCACCGGAGGACATAGGAGCGCCGGAATGCCAAACGGATAATGGGAAAAATGCTCGAATGCATGAGACGAACACGTATGGAAATGCAATGCACATGATGACATGATATGAGATGCATGAAAAAGACAAAACACACGGAGACAAAAACCCAACAACGAGGAAATAGAATAACTTAGTGCCGGAAACGGCAAGAGTTGGAGTACAAATAAGGTAAATTACATCTGGGGTGTTACAACACTCCACCACTACGAAAGGATCTCGTCCCGAGATCTAGGACTGGAAAAACTCCGGGTACTCAGAACGGAGGTGGTCCTCGCGTTCCTAGGTGGCTTCACGGTCAAAATGATGTGACCACTTGACTTTCAGGAATTTGATAGACTTGTTGCGAGTCTTGCGCTCGGTTCTTCAAGAATAGCAACTGGGTGCTCATGATCTGACATGTATTCTTGGAGATCAATGTCTTTGAAGTTGACGGTGCGGTCAGGAGTCTTGAAGCACTTGCGGAGTTGAGAGACATGAAACACGTCGTGCATGTTTGCAAAGTTGGAGGGAAGCTCAAGTTGATAGGCGAGATCGCCTCTTTTGCTAACGGTCTTGAAAGGACCCACGTATCTAGGGCCAAGCTTCCCTTTGATATTGAAGCGACGAGTACCTTTCATTGGAGAGACGCAGAGGTAGACATGGTCTTCGATCTCGAAAGCCAAGTCACGATGCTTGCTATCATAGTAACTCTTCTGGCGCGATTGCGCGGCTTTGAGATTATCACGAATGACTTTGCACATCTCTTCTGCCTCTGTGATCAAGTCATTGCCAAGAAGTTGACGTTCACCAGTCTCTGACCAGTTGAGAGGAGTACGCCACTTCATGCCATAGAGAATCTCAAATGGGGCCTTGCCCACACTCGCTTGGAAGCTGTTGTTGTAGGAGAACTCGGCATATGGAAGACAATCTTCCCACTTCATACCGAAGGAGAGGACGCAAGCCCTGAGCATATCTTCAAGAATCTGATTAACTCGCTCGACTTGGCCACTAGTTTGAGGATGAAAAGCTGTGCTGAAACGGATGTTGGTGCCCATGGCCTTCTGAAAAGAATCCCAGAACTTGGAGGTGAAGATGCCACCACGATATGAAGAAATCAACTGCGGAATGTCGTGCAGAGAGACAATCCAGGAGGTATATAGCTCTGCCAATTGAGCTGCTGTGATAGATTCTTTGATAGGGAGGAAATGAGCCACTTTAGTGAGTTTGTCGATGACAACGAAGATAGCATCATTGCCACGCTTGGACTTTGGAAATCTAGTCATGAAGTCCATCTCAATCTGATCAAACTTCCATTCTGGAATGGCAAGAGGTTGGAGGAGACCAGATGGTC
Source organism: Triticum dicoccoides (assembly GCF_002162155.2). NCBI lineage: Eukaryota > Viridiplantae > Streptophyta > Magnoliopsida > Poales > Poaceae > Triticum > Triticum dicoccoides. The sequence goes on from NC_041384.1 coordinate 531,213,085, forward strand.
GTTGGTGTTCTGCCTTCACTCTTCTGCAGACATCACATTCATTCACGAACTGAGCAATCTCGCGCTTCATTCGAGTCCACCAATACGACTGCTTGAGGTCCTGGTACATCTTTGTACTTCCAGGGTGAATAGAGAGGAGTGAATTGTGGGCCTCGTTCATAATGACTTTACGAAGGTCACCTTTAGGCACAACACTGCGATCCTCGAAGAATAGAGTATCCTTGTCATCAAGACAATAGCACTTGTACTTGGGTTGACTCTTGGCAATCCCAATCTTCACCTTCTTCGCCATAGCATCAAGAAGTTGAGCCTCACGAATCTGATCTTCCAAAGTAGGAGAGACTTGGAGGTTGGCTAGAAATCCTTGAGGAACAACTTGCAGATTGAGTTTGCGGAAAGCTTCACACATCTCAGGTTGGTAAGGCTTGAGAATCAAACTGTTGCAGTAAGCCTTCCTGCTCAATTCGTCAGCAATTACATTGGCCTTGCCTGGAGTATATTCGATACTCGGATTATACTCTTGACTCATTTCGACCCAACGAGTCTGCCTGAGGTTGAGATTAATCTAAGTGAAGATGTACTTGAGACTCTTGTGGTCAGTGAAGATGTCCACTTTTCTTCCCAATAAGAGATGTCTCCAAGTTAAAAGAGCATGGATGACTGCCGCCAACTCGAGATCGTGAGTGGGGTAGTTATTTTCATTGGGCTTCAACTGGCGAGAGGTATAGGCCACAACTTTCTTCTCTTGCATCAACACTGCACCAAGACCTTGAAGGGAAGCATCACAGAAGACCTCAAACGGTTTGGATTCATCAGGAGGAGTCAGAACTGGAGCAGTGACTAACTTCTCTTTTAGGGTGTTGAAAGCGATGTCACATTCACGAGACTAGACGTACTTCACATGCTTCTGGAGAAGGTTGGAAAGAGGCTTCGTGATCTTAGGGAAGTTCTCAACAAACCTTCGACAATAGCTTGCGAGACCAAGGAAGCTGCGGAGTTGCTTCACGTTTTGAGGTGGTTCCCAATTCACAATTGCAGACACCTTCTTAGGATTCACCGCTATGCCCTTGGCAGAGATGATATGCCCAAGGTAGAGAACCTCATCGAGCCAAAACTCACACTTTGAAAACTTGGCATAGAACTAATGTTCTCTGAGCTTATCCAGCACCAAACGCAAGTGCTTGGCATGATCCTCCTTGTTCTTGGAAAAGACCAAAATGTCATCGAGGTAGACCAAGACGAAGTCATTTGTGTAGGCGTTGAAGATGAAATTCATCATGCGAGAGAATGTCGGAGGAGCGTTGACGAGGCCGAATGACATGACAGTGTATTCATATGAACCATAACTTGTTCTGAATGCTGTCTTGGGATATCTTCTTCACGAATGCGAATCTGGTGATAGCCCATATGGAGATCAAGCTTGGAGAATACTTGAGCACCTTTGAGTTGTTCAAACAGCTCGTTGATGTTGGGAAGTGGGTACTTGTTCTTTATGGTCTTCTTGTTCAATGGACGATAGTCGACACAAAGTCGGTCCGTTCCATCCTTCTTCTTCACAAAAAGAACACCACAACCCCATGGAGAAGAACTTGGTCAGATGAGACCCATTCGCTCTTGAATATCGAGTTGTTTCTTCAGCTCCTTCAACTCTTCAGGTCCAAGCTTGTAAGGACGTTTGCAAACAGGTTCCGTGCCAGGCTCAAGATCGATGACGAATTCAACTGGCTGGTGCGGAGGCATTCCTGGAAGATCTTCTGGAAAGACGTCTTGATATTCGCAAACGACTGGAATTTGAGAGATGGCATCCACCTCGCCCTTCTCATTGAGAGAAAACAGTCGAATGGTATCATCCCTTGCGGCAAAGACAATTACATCCTCAGACGAATGAGTCAATTGAATCTGCCTAGCAGCACAATCAAGTTGAGCCTTGTGCTTAGAAAGCCAGTCCATTCTGAGAATAAGATCGATATCCGAGTCACCAAGGACATTAGGAGAAGACAAGAACTTATAGTCACCCAATGTAATTGAAACATCCGGAACGAATACTCGAGAAGTCATTTAACGGGCCGGAGAGACAATAGCCAAAGGTTTCGGCAACACTTGAGTAACCAATTCATGCTTAGATGCAAAAGGTCTCGAGATGAAACAATGCGATGCACCAGTGTCAAAAAGAACTTTTGCAGGAACATCGTTAACAGGAAGGTTACCCATAATCACATCTAACGAGTCCTCTGCCTGAGCTGCATTCAGCAAGTTGACCTTGGCGTGCTTGGGGTTATGCTTGACCACTGCATTGCTAGCAGATCTCACAGGAGGAGGAAGGCATTTGTTGGCATAGTGACCCTTCTGCTGACACTTGTTGCACGTGACCTCCGAGAGCGGACGGTGATATGGAGCACTTGATCTTGGAGCTTGAGACAAAGTCTTGTTCTGAAAGCCTGGGTTGGGTGGGTGGGAAGATCCATTGCCACCCTTGCTCTTCTGCTGATAAGGCTGACAGAACGGAGGAGGAGGCAGCCAATACTTTTGCTGCTTAGCCACTTGAGTTGAGGAAGAAGGAGTTGCATCTCTGACTCGCTTCTTGGAAGCATTGCACTTGAGTTGAGCAGTCTCTTGCTTCATTGGCATATTGTAGAACTCGTCGTACTTCTTCGGCTCAAAAAGGATGAGAGCTAGTTGGAGATCTTCTCTGAGGCCACCCCTGAACTGATAAATCATGCTCTTCTCGTCAGGGACGTCTTGCTTGGCGAAATGAGCGAGCCTCTGGAACAGAATGTTATACTGGTAAACAGACAAGCTGCCTTGCTTCAAGTTGCGGAATTCCTCACGCTTGCTCTCAACAACACCCTGAGGAATGTGATGAGCTTTGAAGTCTTGACGGAATTCATCCCAGGTAATCACACGGACTCCTCTGGAATCTTTGTATTGCTGAAACCATTCTGCAGCTTGGTCTTTGAGTTGGAAGGAGGCAAACTTGACAAAGTCCTCAGGCCTGATGTTGCTGCACTCAAAATGCTTGCAGATATCCACGAGCCAATCATCAGCATCTGAGGCCTCGACACAGTTGCTGAAGGTCTTTGGCTGGTTAGCAAGGAACTGGTTGAGTGTAGCAAACTGATTCTGATTGTTGCCATGGCCATGATTCCCTTGGTTGCTCTCTTGCAAGAGCTGCATGATCAGCTGTGTGTTTGCATTGGTAGCGGCCATCATAGCTTGCCATGCCTCCGGAGGTGGAGGTGGTGGTGGCGGATTAGGATTCGGAGTCGTGCACGTTAGAGGAGCCATCCTGGAGAGGGTGACATCCGTTAGCATCTTGACAGACAAATATTCAAGCTGAATCAAATGGATCGAAATTGCAACTTGTCGTAGAATTGTCACGGCAGATGTCCTTAGTATGAGGACTTAGTCGCGAGGCCAACGCATCTATGTGGTAGCTTGAGAGGGGTTGAGCGGAATAGAGAGACGCAACACAAGAGAAGGGTTTAGACAGCTTCGGGCCCCGGGAAACATCATCCGGTAACAACCCTACATGTTGTTTGTGGCTAGGTCTCATTATCATCATGATAGAGTCGCCGCATAAGCCGGCTCCCTCTTTGTGTCTAGCCCTAGAGATTATTCTTCTGTCCCTCTTTGGGGAGCCCCGCCCGTCCTTATATATGTTGAAGGGGCGGGTTATATGTGGAGTCCTAGTAGGACTAGGACTAGTCTATCCTTTCTTACAAGTTGAATACAAGTACGGGTCTTGCTTCCTCGTAAAGGACGTCATCCCTTTCCTCTTAAGCCGGCCCACAAGAATATAAGCCGGCCCACAAGAATATAAGCCGGCCTGCCGGGCCTTGGGCCTTGTCGTCCGTCTGATCCACCCGCCGGGTCTCCAATGAGTCACAATGTCCAAGCGGGTTACATGTAAACCGCCATGTCCGAGCGGATTGCCAGTGAGTCGCCAAGCCCGGCCGGGTCATGATTCCGGCCGGGTCATACCTCGGGGTATATCCCCGACATTAGCCCCCAGTTTAACTAGGATTTATCCCTGTTAAACTGATCCTGTAAAATAAACACAAGAAAAAACTTGATAGGTTGTGCTCTGGGTTAAATATTTTCCTGAACTGGCACTTGATCATCTTTAAGTCCTTGTCATTTCCTCCTGGATGCATACTCAAAGATCTTATAGCAAATCTCTTTTAACAGATATGCCCAAACCTTGCCAATGCAAAAATCCAGATACTTCTTTTGAGAAATCCGGTTCAATAGGCCAGCTTCAGAGCCAATTTGCAAACATTAGTATCTTATAGAGAAATATTGTAATAAATAATCCACTTGAACCGGCTTCCAAAGTGCCGGCTTAAAAAATATTGGTCTTGAAAAACTCATCTGACTTTCAGCCGGCTTGTAGAACTTGTCGGTTTATCATTGCCCAAAATATCCGGTTTGTAAATATTGATAGCACCGGGTCATAATTGTTGCCGACGCCAAGTCATAGTTATTGGTGACGCCGGGTCAATCTGGTTTACTCAAAACTGAGAATTTGAAGATTTTTCTCCCTTATATCCATATTACCTGTAGCCCCCAAGTCTTGAGCAGAAACAAAGTGATGACTTAAGACTTGCTTCAATATAAATACTGCCACTTTGAAGAAATCCATGTTGTTCATCTTAGTCACTAGTAAAGACTGAATACTCCATATATGTAGCCTTATACTCATAAAAAAACTACAACCAGTGTAGCCCCCAAGGGCCGGGTCATTATGCAATAATGAGCAGGGACTTTATAAATATGATCATATAGACTTGAACAACAACGTGTAGCCCCCAAGGGCCAGCTCAGTAAGATAATATTGAGCTGGGACTTTATATATACTTCTTTTGAAAAGAACATCATATGATGTAGCCCCCATCATGGGGCTTGAACCCACGTCCACAAGGTTAAGAGCTTTGTGCTTTACCAACTGAGAAGTGAACCCTTCAATATAATGGAATAAAACTTGTGTACCTTGAATTGTTGACAGGAGCAATTGGTAGCCCCCAAGGGCCGGCTCATTATGATGTGGTGAGTCGGGTCTTCGATAAGGCCAGTAAAATTGTCTTTGAATTAGCCCCCAAGGGCCATGGTGCATGCTGGTAGTGACATGGGACTTGCATATTTGATATAATCTCAAACTGAATAATGTAGCCCCCAAGTGCCGGGTTGTAAGCCTGCAGCAATTCGGGACTATTCTTTCCATTGTAGAGTAAATCATATCCATTGATAAAATAATAGCCATTGCGCCAAAGCGACTTTGAATACCTTATCTGTTGACAAGTAAATCCGGAGTTTAAATACCCGACGGCTCTTGGCCGATGGTGATTTAATATGCCTCCATTGTAAGCCGGAATTTTTATAACCCGGTGGCTTATAGCCTTTGAGAAAATCAAGAATTGATAACCCTTTTGAGACACCAATTTCAATCTTTGATGATGGGCTAGAACTGAATCATTTATGTAAGTCATAGCTCTGTAAATCCTGCACAGAGTTTAAACAACATATGCCCCGACGACTTAGCGTCAAAAACCAGGGCAGGTAACTACTCAAATGTAGTCTTATCCTACACATAAGTAAATCACAATATCCCCTAACGGTTTACCGCAGGGCGGATCATAATATCCCACATATAACCATTGTGATATTTAATTTGTACTGCCGGTTTACATGCCCTGCGCAGTAAGGGTGATAACCCAATCCTTAGAAGCCAATACTTCCAAATGTATGATGATTGTCACATGCTGGCGACTTATCGTCCAAAGCCAAGCCGGGTTTAAACGAAACCACACTTATATGCTTCAAATATGAGCAAAAAGTATCAAAACCCAAAAGATTGTTTGCAAAAACTTAAACCAAATAAAACTCGAGGTTTCTGATTCGAATATGATCAGTAAACCGTTCCAAAGGGGTTAAGCTAGGATTCGAATACGATCATGTAGCCCCCAGTGGCTTTGGCGTTGCGCCGATCAAGAGGGTACCGACAGCTATGTTCTCTTTGGTTTGAATACAACCTATGTTTGAACAGGAAGCCCCCAAATGACCTTGAGAGGCTTTTAACGACCCTGATTTGAATATGATCCAAGTCAGACCCAAAAGGGGTTAAGCTATGATTCGGATACGATCAATAAGCCCCCTAGTGAGTTTGGCTTTGCGCCGATCAAAAGGGTTACGAAAGCTATGTTCTCTTTGGTTCGAATACGAGCTATGTTTGAACAGGAAGCCCCCAAATGACCATATAAGTTTTGGCATTGCGCAGATCAAGAGGGTATTGACAGCTATGCTCGATGAGAAGGAAGCCCCCAAGTGATCATAATAAGATAAGCCATAAGGCGGGATACCCATGTTTGAACCGTGCATCATGGCAACAAGCTCTTTTTGGCACCCTTTAATCTTTTTGAGAACTTGAACTTGCCAGAGATTAATTCTTTTTAAACTAGAACTTTAAACCGGATTTAAAAGCTTCAAAACTTTGTGAGAGATAAATTTACCTTGAGCCGGATTTTGAACCGGATTTGAGAGCTTCAAAGCTTTGTAAGAGACAAATTTACCTTGAGCCAGATGTTTGAACCGGATTTCATATCTTCAAAGCTTTGCAGGAGAGAGATGTCTCTTGAACCGGATTTTAAACCAGAATCTTTATTTTGAACCGACAATTTTCTGACGGTCTTTAAATTTTCATCAATATGGCAGTGTCTTTCGGAACCGGGTTATCATTCCCTCCAATGACCCGGAGTTCCCGAGTCATGTCATTGTAGCCTCCGAGTCTTAAGACTACTCGAGGAGTTGGCTTGAGACTCTCCATATTTGACCGTGATATAAACCGGTATGAGTCATTCAACATCTCAGTGATATAACCTATCCTGCACTGGAGAACTTGGAAGCCAGAGTAATTGCTCTTTTAAAGAAAGCAATATATAATATAAAATATACTGGATGGATTTCACCTGATGCGTCAGGTGAGTAATTATCACCGCGGAGTTGACGATCACCATGGTGAAGCTGAAATCAATCACGGCTGAGTCGGCCGCGGGAGCAGACAGATGAGTCGGCCGTGGTGTTGTAAGCCGGTGCGGATGAGCAAGTAGTCCTCCTCGTTGTAAGCCGGCGCGGACGTGTGAACCGGCCGCGAGAGCGGACGGGCGAGTCGTCCGTGGCGTTGTAAACGGCACGGACGCAGGCAAGCCGACCATGGGCACGGACAATGAGTCAGTCGTGTGTGTTGATGTAGCGGGGGTGGCAATTTGCGCAGGACGAATGCTAGTGCAAAAATAATATTTGCCCCTTTTGCAACACCTTTTTGTAAGGAATAATGGTCCTGCGAAAAATTATCATAGACCAAGTAATTGTTCTTTGATGAAAACAATATGTGTTAATAAAATAAACTTGGATGGATATCACTTGGTTTGCTCGGATGACGGAAGATCTGCTCAACGCGACAGAAACGGCTCAGGCAGACCGGCGACTCAAATAGCCCCGGCGGCTCATGGCGGCTCAGAAGCAAGGGGAGACCGTGGAGGTGGGCGGCTCAGGCTCCACGCAACGCATTTTTAACTTCGTCCAGTATTTTAAATTCTCGGACGTGTATTTTTGCACCATGATCTCAGCGTGGCCTTCCTATGTCCATCTTGAGCCGGACAGATAAATAGTATTAGTAACAAAGTATCATCAGTAACGGAGTAATTGATTCATCACTTTGACTAGTCTTGTCTTTCACGTGATGGATGATGGTCCTTCTTGGAGATTGCGCCATTGTGCTTCTTAATTAGCACTAGTAGTAAGTCTTCGGAGAGCAACTTCCATGGAGATACAGGACAGCGGTCAGAGCAAAGCAGAGGTGGCTGCGGCCGCAGGCGGGGCCACTCCGTGACTCATAACAAAGGTATGTCGGCTTAGAGAAGAGATATGGCCGGGTGTTGGCCGCTGTGGCGGAGACAGATTCGCTAGGGGAAAATGACCTGGAGGCGACTTTGAAGGCGGCTGACGGCGGTTTGCTGGCGGGGCGCGACTCGACGGTAGCAGCGAGCCGGTTCGATGGATGGGTCACGGACGCATACAATGGAGTCCGGGTCGCAGTCAGCTTTGCTTCTGCGTCTTGGTCCCCTATTTTTTTCAACTCTGTATCCTACTATTCATCCTTGCATATTCTCAATGCACGAACTTTCCACGCTTCAGCCCTGTCACATTATTGCTAGTTTTCTCGAACATGCAACAAGCAAAAAGTACCTGCAAACACCCTGTTTCTTGTACAGCCCGTATCAGTACAATAATAACTGGTTCAGTAATTTGCCTTCATGTCAATTGTGGCCGGCTTGCTATGATGTGAACAATGGTAGTTGATTTTGTCCATTGATTTTGACTGGCGAAGCACCTCCTTGTACACAGATTTGCTTTAGTAAGGAAAAGTAATGCTTAGTCCAAAAACAAGTTCTCCTGGGAGCTTGTGCATGTACGTCGCGATGTACTGGCCCTGACAGATTACCTTTTCCTCCCAAATGGATTTGACGCGGAGGCGCGTGCACCAGCTGCAACTTCCATGAATTAGCAAAAAGTATGGCGACCACACAATATATTTTTTATGACTTTGCCAAGGTGGATCCAATTGCCTCCTCATATAGCAATTTTGGCTAGGTAGAATATCTGGAGTTGTAGATCAACTTGGCCATCACGTGGCAGAGTACTTAATGGAAGCGTCTTCCAGTTGCTTTGCAGGCTTCTCGTACAGACACGGGAGCCGATCCCTGGCATGCATGCGCGTGTGCCTAGTTTGGTCGGACCAAGGAAACCGAGGACTGCGGCGATTTGACCACATGGCAGGATTGCTTCATGTCAGCCTTGGTGGCTACGCGCGTCACATAAACCGAGAAGAAAAACTCCAGAGGAAAGTTAGATCACGGTCTCGGTGATTTTTTCGGACAGCAGCAGCAGAGCGGAACGCAATCCTAGCTTTCTCTTGATCACAATTTGTAACTTGAGTTACCTTGCGCAATTGTTTCGCGCCGGCTCTTCTTCATCCATCAATTCGTGAGCTTCTCGATCCTGTGAAAGATCCCTCCAAGAACTCAACACCATCGTGCGCAAGCCCCACGTTGGGCACCAACTGTCATAGAATTGTCACGGTAGATGTCCTTAGTGTGAGGACTTAGTCGCGAGGCCAACGCATCTATGTGGTAGCTTGAGAGGGGTTGAGCGGAATCGAGAGACGCAACACAAGACAAGGGTTTAGACAGCTTCGGGCCCCGGGAAACATACTCCAGTAACAACCCTACATGTTGTTTGTGTCTAGGTCTCATTATCATCATGATAGAGTCGCCGCATAAGCCGGCTCCCTCTTCGTGTCTAGCCCTAGAGATTATTCTTATGTCCCTCTTTGGGGAGCCCTGCCCCTCCTTATATATGTTGAAGGGGCGGGTTATATGTGGAGTCCTAGTAGGACTAGGACTAGTCTATCCTTTCTTACAAGTTGAATACAAGTCCGGGTCTTGCTTCCTCGTAAAGTAAATATTCGTCATCCCTTTCCTCTTAAGCTGGCCCACCAGAATATAAGCCGGCCTGCCGGGCCTTGGGGCTTGTCGTCCGTCTGATCCGCCCGCCGGGTCTCCAGTGAGTCACAATGTCCAAGCGGGTTACATGTAAACTGCCATGTCTGGGCGGATCGCCAGTGAGTCGCCAAGCCCGGCCGGGTCATGATTCCGGCCGGGTCATACCGCGGGGTATATCCCCGACACAACTTATAGTCTTCACATCCGAACAAAATGAACGAATGCATTCCAATCGAAATGGTCACATTTCAATAAATTGAGAAGCCACTTAGATAGAGGTAGAAGAATAAAACAACAAGGTACGGACATGAACAAATACTTGGTGAGGATTACCCAATGCCAAACCAAATATCCGCGGAAGAAGAACTAGAGCTACAAGAATTCCCACCTATGAAACTCCCGAACCTTTCTGGTTATGCAATCAGGTGTTGGGGATACAGGGGAAGCATAATATCTCACCCAAAGCTAGCAAATCATACATCCAGCTGTATCCATCCTTCAATACATAACCAAGAAATCTTCGGAAATCATTTACCTCAACCTTCGAAAAGCATCCGTTATATGATTTATGGCGATACTCCCGAACTCCCGCCCCAGTACTGGGTGGCGTCGAGGTTATCTCACCAACAACTGCATAAAAGAGATTTTTGATGTCGGCAAAACTCAGGTATTCCAGAATTGCAACGATAAAATTGTGACGACAACACCTCGGAGCTCAACTCCCCGGGACACTGCCACAACCCCTAAATGTCAGGAGGCACCAAGAAACATGTTTTCGTCACAAAACCATCAGAACGATTCCAAGATACCCGCGTGATCCTAATTTTTTTTAGTGAAATTTGAGAAGAGAAGAGTCAAAACTCTACGTCAGGATGCCTCACCAGAGCGACGAAGGGACTAAGGAGTAAAAAGAATTCCTAACTCTATGATATATATAATCCTAAATGACTCAAAACATTTTTCTAGACTCAACAACGCCAATGATTCGATCAAGCAGGGGGCTCCTAAGGTCGGGGAAGGCTCTGAATACCAACTTGTAACGCCCTCGATGCAGCTATATCTCCCACGTGTCGAAGCACGACTTAGAGGCATAACCGCATTGAAAGCAATGTCGCAAGTGAGGTAATCTTCGCAAACAACCCATGTAATACAATAAGGGAAAAGATACATAGTTGGCTTACAGTCACCACGTCACACAAATACATACATAAGTCATTACATTCATGCAATTACACTTAAGGTACGACTACAGAACCAAAATGAAGAACAACCCCCAAATGCGACAAAGTCCCCGATCGCCCCAACTGGGCACCACTACTGATCATCTGGGAAAGACACGTAGTAACGATGAGAGTCTTCATCAAACTCCTACTTGAGCTCGGTCATATCATCTGGAGCGGTATCATCGGTCCCTGCATCTGGTTTTGGAAGTAATTTGTGAGTCATGGTGACTCAGCAATCTCACACCCTCGCGATCAAGACTATTTAAGCTTATAGGAAGGGTAAAGGTATGATGTGGAGCTGCAGCAAGCGACTAGCATATATGGTGGCTAACATACGCAAAAGAGAGCGAGAAGAGAAGGCAAAGGCACGGTCGAACAACTATGATCAAGAAGTGATCCTAGAACAACCTACGTGAAGCATTACTCCAACATCGTGTTCACTTCTCGGACTCCGCCGAGAAGAGACCATCGTGGTTACACACGCGGTTGGTGCATTTTAATTAAGTTAAGTTTCAGGTTATCTATAACCGGACATTAACAAATTCCCATCTGCCCATAATCGCGGGCACGGCTTTCGAAAGTTCAAATCCCTGCAGGGGAGTCCCAACTTAGCCCATCACAAGCTCTCACGGTCAATGAAGGATATTCCTTCTCCCAAGACAATCCGATCAGACTCGACATCCCGGTTACAAGACATCCTCGACAATGGTAAAACAAGTCCAGCAACACCGCCCGAATGTGCCGACAAATCCCGATAGGAGCTGCACATATCTCGTTCTCAGGGCACACCGGATAAGCAATCCGTACAACTAAAACCAGCCCTCGAGTTTCCCCGAGGTGGCACTGCAAGGGGCTCTAGTTTGGACCAACACTCAGAGGAGCACTGGCCCGGGGGGTTTAATAAAGATGACCCTTGGGCTCCGGAAACCCAAGGGAAAAAGAGGCTAGGTGGAAAATGGTAAAACCAAGGTTGGGCATTGCTGGAGGAGTTTTATTCAAGGCGAACTGTCAAGGGGTTCCCATTATAACCCAACCGTGTAAGGAACACAAAATCCGGGAACATAACACCGATATGACGGAAACTAGGGCGGCAAGAGTGGAACAAAACACCAGGCATAAGGCCGAGCCTTCCACCCTTTACCAAGTATATAGGTGCATTAAGATAAACAAGATAATATGGTGATATCCCAACAATAAACAAGTTCCAACAAGGAATGAATCTCCAATCTTCACCTGCAACTAGCAACGCTATAAGAGGGGCTGAGCAAAGTGGTAACATAGCCAAACAACGGTTTGCTAGGACAAGGTGGGTTAGAGGTTTGACATGGCAATTTGGGAGGCATGATAAGCAAGTGGTAGGTATCATAGCATAGGCATAGCAAAAGAGTGAGCATCTAGCAAGTAAATATAGAAGTGATTTCGAGGGTATGGTCATTTTGCCTGCAAAGTTCTCAGAGTTGCCTTGATCCTCGTAAGCATACTCAATAGGCTCCTTGTTCAGGTACTCGTCTCCCGGCTCTACCCAAGCAAGAACAACAAGAAAAAGGAACACAATCAACCACGTGCAATGCTCAAGCAACATGATGCAAACATGGTATGATATGCGGGATGTGATATGTGATGCATATGCAAGATTTGGAAAGGAATGATTGAACCTGGCCTCAACATGGAAATCCAGGAGTGCCACTGGAAAGAGGAGTTGATTTCGGTTGAAATTGATATAAATATCACCGGAATCGGATGCACGGTTTGGAAATGGCAAGCAAAACAAATATGGCACCGGTCTGCGATTAACAGCAAGTAGCCTCCTAAATGCATCAAGATAAATATGCTACAGCACTTCAACATGACAAAAAAATACATGGAAGGGATCCACTCATGATGATTGACAAAAGATGAACACTGAGCTACGGATAATTCACTCATTAACAGGGTCAAACAAGCATGGCAAAAGTGCAAAAGATAACAGGTTTCATACTTAGTGAAATTAACAGCATGTCAGGAATTTATCAACAGGAAGCAATGTTTAGAGCATGAAAACTACATTCTACAGGAACATATCATGGCAAATCAAGGCATGGAATGAAGCTACTCAAAGCACATAACAAAAGTCCCTTAGTGACCATAAGCCAAAAGGGATCAGAAAATACAATTGCAAGCATGTGAACATAGCAAAAACATAAACAGATTCAGACTTAGTGAAAAACTGGAGCATGGCAAAACAGATAACGAGTAGGCATGTTTACAAGCTTGATGCACTCACTACGAGGCATTGCATAACAAACTAAGCATACACCCAGCAAATAGACATGGCATAGAAGCTAGAAATGGCAAGAACAACAACATAGCATGCACGGATCAACTACAACAAGCTCGGCAAAATTGCTAAACATGTTAACAATCTGCCAGGAACATTTTATAGCAAAAGTAGAGCTCGATTGACTCAATCTAGGCTGCTCCATAATTGCAAACAAAGACATGGATGGATAGAGCACAACATTATCTACAAAACATCCTTACTGACCATGCTCAAAAGAGGCACGGATCACTAGGAAACAACATGAACATATGGCATAAAAATAATGACAGGCAAAGGAATTAGTGAAATTCTAAGTCCCTGAAATCAGCATCATTGAGTAAGCTACTTTGCATGCTTGTGCTAGTCACCATAAAGATCACAAAAGTACATGGCATACACCCCTGTAAATATGGCATGGCATTCTTCAAAACACATGTAGAGCTCAGGATCATAGCATGCACACATTAATCATGGAAAAAATGACAAAAGGGCATTTGCTGAAACGGATCTGAAACTATCCTCACATAGCCCTCTTCCGACAGCATTTCGCGCAATAAGATGTGCTCAAATGAAAATGATGCAATGAGATGAAATGATGTACTCATCAAGACGAACATTTTAATATGCTACACGCACGAATCAGAGCAACGAGTGCAAAGTTATGACGCGTCAAAGAATGCAAAAAGATAAAGAGCGAGAGGGAAAAGTCAACCGAGGTGGATCTCAGATCCAGATCCAGATCGAGCGCGGACGTCGAGGCCGCCGGAGTTACTGTAGCCATCGGAGATGGAAACGAGGTGGCCGGAGCTAGGGGCGGCCGGAGTTGTCGTGGGACGTCGCCGGACTTGGGCGGCGCAGCGAGGCGTGGCCGGGCGGTGAGGCGGCGAGGCACGGCCGGGCGGCGCCGGTGACGAGGCGCGTCGCGACGGAGCGGCAGCCGGTGCGGGCGGCGCGGCGACCCTCACGCAGGGCGTGGACAGACGCGGGCCGGGGAGGGCCTGCCCCGGGCCCAAGCGGGCGGCGGCGGCGGCCGGCTGGAGCCACGTGGCGGCTCCTGATTCGCCGCGGGCGGCGGTGGGGCTTTGTCCGGCGCGGGCCGGACACGTCCGGTGCGCGGAGGAGCGGATTTTGCTAGGGTTAGGGGGTGGAAGATCCGAAAATTTCAGGAAGGAGCTATATTTATAGGTAGGAGGAGCTAGGAGGCGCCAAAGGAGACTTGTCTTGCGGCCACGTGATCGTGATCGAACGGCCTAGGTGATGGAGTATGTTTAGGTGGGTTTTGGGCCACTTTGGAGGGGTGTTGGGCTGCAACACACACGAGGCCTTTTCGGTCCCTCGGTTAACCGTTGGAGTATCAAACGAAGTCTAAATGGTACGAAACTTGACAGGCGGTCTACCGGTAGTAAACCAAGGCCGCAAGACAAGTCTGGGCCAATCCGAAAACGTTTAACACACACACACACACACACACATGAAAAGAGGTAGAAAGGACCACCAGAGGACATAGGAGCGCCGAAATGCAAAACGGACAACGGGAAAAATGCTCGAATGCATGAGACGAACACGTATGCAAACGCAATGCACATGATGACATGATATGAGATGCATGACAAAGAAAAAACACACGGAGACAAAAACCCAACAACGAGGAAATAGAATAACTTAGTGCCGGAAACGGCAAGAGTTGGGGTACAAATAAGGTAAATTACATCCGGGGTGTTACACCAGCCCTACCACACATAACCCAAACTCTCGCAGATTGTACCCCTACTATGATGGACAGAGAACCAGCTTCACCCAATCTAACCCCAACCCCAGCCGATAGTAACCCAGTTCCTGTTGACACAGCACCATCTCCACCACAAAGCTCCCAAACAAGAGTAGTTAGTAAGGCAGCTCCAGTGCCCAAAGGGCCAATACTATCACAGCGAACCCCAACTCCACCAGTTAGTACGCCTATTCCTGTGGAGGAAGCACAACCAGCTAGTCGTAGTTTAGCATCTATCGCATTTGATGTTGTTAAATCGTATGTGCGTATCTTCCCATCTTGGAAATATTATACTGAAGATGAAGGAAAATGCCAGTTGCGGGTGTTTGTCCAGGAGTTATGTGTAAGTGATGTTATTCATGGCAATTACTTTGCTTCGTCCCATACATCCTACCTCCATGATGGTTATAATACAGCAAATTTTCCCATTTTTCTCTATAAAGAAGGACCGATTTGGAAACTCAGGATGAGGTAACCTGTGCTAATACCTCTGCTATCTTGAAGAATGCTTGGTGGCAGTATTGGAATTACCTGAAGAAAACGTACTTCACCAGCAAAGAAACTCATCAAATTCCCTTACGTTCTCCTGAGACACATTTACTGGACGATGACTGGGAACGCCTTGTTCTGTACTGGTCCCGGACCAAGAATGTGGTAAGGTCTATGAGCTCATTTTCTATTTTAAGTACTATATTCTTGCATCTTACTGTACTCTGTTCATGTAGAACAAGTGCCTAAACCTGAAGAACAACTGTTCTAATTTAAGATTCCATTGCTACCATAGGACATAGATATATGTTTGTTTGATGCTTTTATTATGTACTAGTACTTGGCAATAGAAGACTTGGTAGTTTAATCCTGTCCACCTTACTAATGAACTGGTTAACCGAAATGAGTTTCATATACTAGTACATGCTAAACTTGTTATGTGTCTACTTGTTTCTTCTTTTAGAATGCTGACAGAATATTGAGGAAGAGTGCCTTATTAAGAAAAAGTAAAGGAAGTAATGCAGATAAGGTTCAGGATAGTGACACATCCTGTCTTGGTTTAGTGTTGGAGTTACTGGCCACTACCGCTTGCACAAGCTATTCAAACTCACTATCTGAATCAGTTTGGTTTCTTGAGTCTCAACTACAAGCTGAAAGACATCGATCATCTGTGCTGCGACAAGAAGAGGAAGGACTGTGGAACTCCCTGGAGCATTCAGATGCATACTTTCTGGTGCAACAACAAGCGTTGGAGGATTTTAGCGCCAAACAGGACAAAGCTAATCAGCTTGCTAAGCTTATTGCCAGCATGGTGGATACCCAGGATAATGTTTCTTGAGCTCTTCTGAAGTTGTTTCAGTTATGCTCTTATTTTGCTGTCGCGTTTATTTGCACTAGTGGCCAATTTTGACGGCCAGTGTATATGATATGCTGCTTTGTTCCCTATATTTGCACTGGTGGCGAACTTTGATGCCAAGTGGATGTAATATGTGTAATAGTCGTGATAGCCTAGCGTTAGTTGCTTGCTTATTTATTTCCTTGTTGTCTTGTTTATTTGTTTGCTTGTAGTCATTGCAGTTCTTTTTCCACGGTTAACTAGTGGCTGCAATAACCTATTTTTAAAAACTAGCCACAATAACAATGGGCTAATATTTACTGTAGTGACACTGGGCCTCCTACGGGCCGTAGAAACAGTGGGCCTTCTACGGGCCGTAGAAACAGTAGGCCTTCTACGGGCCGTAGAAACAATGGGCCTTCTATGGGACGTATCATCAATGGGCCTTATACGGGTCGTATGATCGATTGGCCAAACATGGGCCAATAACAGGCCACATTATGGTCGTAAACGGGCTAGAGTTGGAATCGTCCGTTCATGGGCCGACCGTAACGGGCCATCATTAATAGGCCATATTTGATGACGCTATGAACACGGCCCAACGTATTAACGGACCACAAATGGGCCGATTCTAACCACGGGCTGAATTTGGCCCACAAGCAGAAAATGACAGTCACGGGCCGTAAGTAAACGAATGCTGGAAATGAGCCCAAGAATAAATGGGCTCTGAGAAGGCCGAAAGATAACATGGGCTAGAAACGGCCCAACGGAATAACAGGCCGTTAATGGGTATAAAGTGATACACTGTTCATTACGGGCCAGTTTCACCACAGGCCGTTAATGGGTGTAAAGTGATACACTGTTCATTACGGGCCAGTTTCACCACAGGCCGTTAATAGGCCAAGAGTTACATAGGGCCTCATATGGGCCGAAAGACGTCATGGGCCATACATGGGCCAAAAGTGAAAATGGGCTGGAATCATATTGGATGGCCCAGATGACGCTACTGGGCCTAATTCGGATAGGGCGTAACGGGCCTTGGGTTAGCGGGCTGTAAATGGGCTATATGCGAACATGCCATTAACAGGCTTTCCATGGGCTGGCCTGCCACCTTTTGACCAAGTCAAACGGGCCGGCCTTTTCATAGGAATGGGCCTCTGTTGGGCCGTGCCACGTGTCGACGTATCATAGGCGCCTATCTGACCCACTAACGAGCTGACACGTGTTTCGTCCGGCCAATAAGAATTTTACACATGGAAATTTCCCATTGGTCGGGGCTGTTAACGGGTTATTGGATCCAAAACCCGACCTGATAGCTTAACAGCGTTCCCTTACGGTGGATGCCACGTGTCGGTCACCCTTGACAAAAGCACTTCTGTGACGCGCGATTTATTGTCATGGGAGTGGACACTTCCGTGATGATAATTTTGGTAATGTCATGGAACACTTCTACTACAGCACAGGTATGACTATCTTGATTCTCTCATAAATTTTTCATGGATGTACATGCATGACAAAAAAGCGACCTACTGTGACAAACACATATCATCACGTAAGTGTATTTTTTTTGTAGTGTTCGCGACTCGTTTCCCTCAGGAGAACACAGGGCAAGGAGTGCCCACCGCTCAGGAGTTCATCACCAAAACCGCTTAGGAACTACAAGATGCGAGGGCCATGCGCGACAGCCGCCGCTCACCAGGCGTAGCTCCCCATCCAGGCAAGGATGTCGGGCTGCGCGTCTATGTCGATGTCCCAGGGCTCAATCGGGCCGCCTCTCAGGAGCTTCTCTGGCCTTCGTGCGTGGGATGCTGCGAAGGCCCACCTCACAGCTACGTTCGCATGCCCTTTGGCCTACCGAGCGTGGCGGCCGCCTATCAACGCAACTTGGGAAGAATCCTGGCGTCTCAGGAGGCCAGGCACCACGCTGTGCTGACAGAGATGAAGACGGTCCTCAGGGAACCCCCTGGACCCCAGAGCCTCCCGAGGTTCAGGGCCCCGGTGGCTCATGAGGGGCAGCCCCTTCGCCGCACACCTTCAGCTACCCCAACTCTCCTTCATCAACAGAACCAGGTGACATTTTCCCAAGTTCATTCAGCTGGGAGCGCCCCCAGGGCTGCATCATTCCCAGTCCGCGTGGGTCCGTCCCTGTGTCATGTATCTTTCCTTTTATGTCTTTAGCTTACCCTCTTGGGGGCGCCCCTTGGGCTGCATCATCCCCAAGCCACTCGGGCCGGACCCGATGGCATGCATCTTCCCTGCACTTACCTAAGCTAGGTTGCTTTCCATGCTTAATCTATCTATGACTATCGCCTGCTTGATTGTCACCCACCGTGGGAGCCGTGCGCCGGCCGTCTTTCTTCAGAACCCCTCGCATGAGTAAGTTAAGCACGGCGTCTGTGCTCGGGCCCGTCCCTGCAGCATCGATAAATCTAGCAGCTGAGCTCTGTCTGGCGGGTCGGCCCCATTCATGTCACCTCCTGGGGCCGTTGGTGCTTGGATTTTTCATGCGATGACCTTAGGAGATTTGCTCGGCGCAGTATGTCTAACCACCTCGCTGGACCAAGGCAGCGAACAAGAACCAAGACTAGGCGCAACCCACCTTGAGGTAGGGCCTCGTGAGTCCCGCGCTGGCTCACAAGTGCCCAGATACACCTCGTCTAGCCATGTCGTGCAAGCCACGTGTTAGGGCGCGGCTGTACACGCCCCGAGGGCTCTCCGCAGTAGGGAGTCCCCCTCCCACGCCCCAGTGGACACCATGCTCCGTGCTGGCCGTCGACACTGCCGAGGAGCAGCTATGCCCGTGCACAAGAGGAAGCACTACGCTACGCGCTGGTGATAAACAACTGAGGGCGGCCCCACGGCCATACCAACCTCAGGGAGCCCCAGAGCTCAGTGTCCGGCCTCACTGCAATGCCTCCCCTCGGGAGAGCCGCGCGAGGGGGGTGGGCATGGGGGATGCGCATGGGTCACGCCCAAGCGTACGCCACCCAACCAGGTCCCCCGGACCTGGTCGTTGCATGCCCCTCCCGAGCCGAGCCTCGGCGAAGGCAAAGGTACGAAGAATGTTTGCACGTCAAGGGGGACTCCTGAGCATCGCGACTTGCGAGCCGAACTGGTCACGTAGCCCCTCACTCCTTGGTCCGTCCTGGTTTCCGTTTGGCTCAACGACGGTTGAGGTATGCGCGGGACCGGGCTCTACCGACGTAGAACATTAACCTATCCTCGCGTATCCTTCCTACAAGCTATTTGCGCGTCAAGGGGGACTCCTAAGCATCGCGACTCAGGAGCCTAACTGGTCATGTATCCCCTCGCTCCTTGGTCCGTTCTGGTTTCCGGTCGGCCCAACGGCAGTTGAGGTATGCGCGGGGCCGGGCTCTGTCGATGCAGAACACAAAGCAAATAGGAAGAAAAATGCAAAACCTCAAAGCAAATATTACAATACATATTGTTCTCACAATATCAAACACAAGTTTAACGCCTCCACGAGGCATGGTACATGTTGCAGGAACAAAGCCGAAAAGCAGCCGCAAGTCACCCCTGGACACTGCTGGCACCTACAAAAGGTGCCCCCTCTTGGGTAGCGTCGCCTTCACCTGCATCACCGGTCGAGGGCACGGGGGCGAAGGCGTTGAACTTCTTCAGCAAGGCTTCCACTAGACCCTTCACGGCCGTGGTGGCAGCCGCGTAGTGTTTGTCAGCTATAGGCTCCAGCAGCTCGTCAAGACGAGCGCTGGGGTCGCAAAGGTGCAGGTGGCTAAAGACCCGTGTCAGCGCGGCTGAGGAAAGGACACGAGCCTATGCCTCCGCCATGGGACCGATGCCTTCCACGACCTCCTCAAGCGCCTTCACCAGGAAGGGAAGTAGCTGAACAGGGCCATCCTCGTCACTGGCCAGCGGCTTCTCCAAGCCCTTCTCGTACAGTGTCTTCATTGCCACGCGGGACCTCTCCATGAAGGTCGAGAAAGCTGCACGGTCTTCGGCAAGGACACGCACCTTGGCATCAAGGTCGGCCTCCTTCGCCCTCGCCTTCGGCTCCAACTCCTCCAGCCGGTTATGCTTCGCTGTCTGCGCCTTCGCCAGCGCCCCCAGCTCAGCGTCCCATTGATGGCGTCCTCCCGGGCCTTTATCTCCTCCTCCTTCGCTTGGCGGTCACGTGCTTCTTCCGCATGATGTTCGCGCAGGCCCTTCAGCTCGCCCTCCAGCTCTCGGCAGCGGCTGCGGGCGGCCTCGGTGTCCTTCAATGCCGCCTCGCGATCGGCCGCAGCTTTGGCGGCGGCCTGCTTCTCCTTCTCGGAGGCCGCCACGGCCTGGCTCAGCAACGCTCGAACCACCGAGTCAGAGTGAAGCCAGCCAGAGACCAGCTCCAAGCGCCCTGCCACCAGGTGCGTGTCCGTGCCCTGGAGATCTTCCCGTAGCCGGGCCATCTCCGAAAAGGCGTGCTCCAAGATGGCTGAGGAAGCAGAAGAACCTGGAGCTAGGGGCGCAGCAGGAGAAGGGGGCAACGTTGTCACCAGAGCCTGGGAGATCAAGGGCTCCTAAACATCACCAGCTGTGCCGGACGCCGGCACCTCCCGAGCCAGCGGCGCTTCGGGGGCTGGATGCTCCACCGGGCCTCGCGAGGACGACCGGGCTGGAGAAGCATGAGCACCATCCCCTCCTTTGTCCGTGGAGAGGGGCACAGTCGCAGGAGGCGACGCGGACTCAAGCGGCACCACCTCGCTCTCCCTTCTCCTCTTCGCCGCAGACGACGTCCTGGTTACACAACAAGGAAGGAGAGTTGGAAACAAGCAGTAGGAACAAGGTGAGGCAGGGCACTTACTGGTCTACAGCAACGTAGTCCACCTTCCGCTTGGTGAGCTTGAAGCCGGAGAGCGTTGTGATCCGAGGCGCGGGCGCACCTGCTCCAGAAGTTGAAGCAGGAGCGGAAGTTGAACCAGAAGTGGCTCTAGCCGTCACCGGAGCAGCAACACAATCTCGGAGGACCAGCACCGATCTGCTCCTCGTCGGGATCATGGGTAGTTCCTCCTTCTCTTGGGAAGCGTTGGCCTCGTCATCGTCAGGGAAGGCGTGGAGGATGTCAGCCTTACTCAGGGGGGAGGTCTCCCCCGTCCCTTCAGGGGTCACCTCTGAGTCTTCCTCCTCCTCTTCTTCCTCATGGGACTCACCAGAAGATAGCTCCACCGGTGCCGGCGCCGCTGGGGCCCCGGTGAGCACCGACGGCACCAGTCCCCGCCCGTCAAAGGTCGGCTTGGAGGCCACGATCAGCACACTGTCCTTGTGGCGGAACAAGGGAGTAAAGACATTCGGAGGATACTCCTGATCGTCCCCAACCAGGAGGCGGAGAGCTGCGGTCAGCTCCTCGCCGGACAAGGCCTCCGAGATCAGGCGAACCTTGTCCTCTTCATCCCCGAGTTCCCACAAGGGGCGCGAGCGGGCATGCAGCGGGGCCACGCGCAGCTCCAGAAACTCCCTCAGGAGCATGGCCCCGGTAATCCTCCCCACCTTCGCATTGCCGGGCTTCAGGTCGGACTTCATCTGCTCTAGCACCAACGTCGCCCGATCGTCAGTGAGCTTTGCGCAGGACCACGCCTTGTCGGCTTGGGGTTTCTCGGTCGGCAGCGCCAAGCGTGGGTGGACACGCTTGGCGCTCATCATGACCCATTTGGCCCTGAGGTTGTCAGCCTTTTTCCCGGTGTTTGAGATCGAGTTGGCCTTGTCGGCCGCAATGAAATTGGCGCACCCGAAGATATGGCCCTCGCTGGCACGGAGGAAGAAGTGGTGCAGCAGGGCCACGGACGGCATCATGCCCAGATACGCCTCACAGTAGTAGGCGGAGATGGACAAGAGAAGGATGGAATTGGGATGGAGATGCAACGCCTACAACCTGTAGTGGTCGAGGACCTCATAGAAGAAATCGGAGAAGGAAGGAACCAACCCGGCGGCGATACTGCTCATGAAGAAGGGAAGAACCGCTCCCCTCAGGCTCTGGCACATCGGAGGCAACCCGGAGCTGCATCTTCCCCCTTTGATCACTCTCCCCCCGCCGTCAGCAGGCGCAGGGCGGCTAGGTTTTTCTCCGAGAGATTGGGCGAGTCGAGGGCAGGTTCGTACCAAGCCTTCGCCGCAGACGACACCGGCAACGAGGCGGGCTTGACCCTCCGGGGCGCCATTGGTCGCTGATGCAGGAAAGGATGGGAGCGGATCTAAAGATTTCAGAAGTGGCGAGCAAGAAAGGGGATCTAAGCAAGGCGAAAGGAAACAGTGAAGGTAAATGCTGTCTACACCAGGCTTTTGACAGTCGGGCAGTTGCCGAGGCAGCATGGGGAAGCAGAGACACCCACGTCCAATCAACCGCCACGCGTCGACCGAGGCCGCAGGCTATTGGGGCCCGCGGCGCTTCGCGCTTGACCCTTGGCTTCGCCTTGAAGACAAGCCCGAGCGCGCCTTGGGCCCGGGGGCTACTGTCGGTGTTCTGGGAACGGGGGTCCCCAGACTTGCCTGCCTGCGGCCCACGGCATGGCTTTGCTGGCAGGCCTATATGGCCCATCTTCATCAACCAGGAATCAAGACCCTCGCGAGGGGCCAAGCCTCGCGAGCCGGACGACACAAGACCTCCTCAGGAGTGGCCTCTCCATGCCAGCTCGTGAGGGTTGGAGAGTTCAAGGTCGGGCAAACCTCGCGAGGTTCTCGTGACGTAAGCCATGACGATCGTGACCAAGTGGGCGCCAGGCGGGTGCCAGCGTGCGCAGCATTCTTGTTTCCTCTTTGGTGCTAAGGGGGCAAGCATAGTCGTGGAGTACCGAGGCATCAAGAAATGGTTTCCATTTTGGTGCAACGAGACCAAGACCAGAAGGACGGCAAGACGGAGGTCAGCATCGAGCCCACGGCGTCACCGCCAGAACCTTTGGCAGGCGAAGACCACCTTTTGTCAGGATAGCTTGTACTAGTTGTCCCCTTTCAAATTGGTCGTTGTTGGCTCCCTTCCCACTCAATATTTGGTGAGAGGACCAGGGCCTCTATAAATAGGACT
>NC_041384.1:531236683-531332659 GCF_002162155.2 Triticum dicoccoides
GAACCTTAAGGGTTTTGCCGGAACCCGTGATCCGACAATATCATACCTGTGATATTTGCTCACACTTGTTGGTTTATAGTTAGTGTAGTAAAGGCGATAACCCAAGACTTTGGACACTGATAATTATCAAAGATTGTCGGCTTATGAATAATGCCGGACCGGGTTAATAAACACCGGATATTATCTTTATTTCATATTGGCGACTTATAGTCAAAGACCATGCCGGGTTAATGAACACCGGTTAATGTCATATATGACTCAGAAGGCATTATAAACCTTATTGGTTTTCAACCATGTATTACTATGTCACAAGAAAAAAAATCACAAAAAGACGTTCAAATCAAACAACAAAAAATCCAAGGCTTTCATAGGCCTCCAAGCCAAAATATCTTCTTCAATGAAACTAGCATTAGCCACTGGAAGGTACGCGCTTTCCGTGATCTGGCACTCACGTTACCCAATCGACATTTTAACCCAGATAAGTTCAGTTCTTATTTAAAGATAGATTTATCAGGAGTACACGGGGTCAGAGTAGTATCATGCATCACAGGACGATTTATCCAAGTTTCAAGGAAGGCGGCTTTATCAGCCTGAGCTTCTCCTTGCTTTCCTTAAACCGTGCCCTCGCATGACAACCCGATGGTTTAACCTTAACGAGTTCAGGGTCTTGTTTGAAAGATTGACTGTTAAGAGTTCAGCGGGTCAATCAGGATTATATGATGGAGAAGCATCTGGCATACAGGCAGGATAACCTGGGGTTTTAGGTGAATGCACCTAGCTTCCAAGCCTGGATTTTATAGCCTATTACAAGGTTATGAACTCTTTGTTCTTTAGAACAAAAGAGCCCCTACGCAATATTTTGAGTTGTGCTCAAGGGGTACCCGTGTTTGAGTTGTGCTTTTGCAACAGACTCTCTTTGGCCCCTTTAACTTGGGTAGTAAGACCCCAAGTTTTTTATGTGGCCTATAAGTCGGATCAAAAGGGTGATAATAACTTTGTTGTATAAAGTAGAAGCCCCCATGTGACCATAATAAGATAAGCCCATAAGGCGGGATACCCATGTTTGAACCGCGCATCATGGCAGCAAGTTCTCTTTGGCAACTTTTAATTTTTCTGAGAACTCGAACTTGCAAGAGATTAATTCTTTTTGAACCGGAACTTTAAACCGGATTTGAGATTCAAAGCTTTGTGAGAGACAGATTTCCCTTGAACCAGATTGTAAACCGGATATTGAGAGCTTCAACGCCTTGTGGGAGACAGATTTCCCTTGAACCGGATTGTGAACCGGAATCCTTCTTTTTAAGTCATAAATTTTCTGACGGCCTTTAAATTTTCACCAATATGGTGGTAGCCTCCGGGACCGGGTTATCTTCCCTCCAATGACCCGGAGTTCTTCAATCTGCTCAAACTGGCAACATTTGCTAAGTCATGTCATCATTAGCCCCCGAGTCTCAAGACGACTCGAGGAGTTGGTTTGAGATTCTTCATACTTGACCATGATATAAACCGGCATATAGCTGAACAGCAGAACGCTGTCATATGTTGAAGTTGGAAGCAAGGTGGCAAGTTAATGATCTTCGCAACACTCATTGTATATCCTTGGCGTTGATAACGCGATGTAGAACTTGAAGTCGACCGTGGCGGGTTATAAATGACTCCATATGATTTGTGTCAGTAATTCGGCCAGCGGTTTATCCCAGCCGGTTGTTGAAATTACCGAAAATGCAGTGATGGCGACTTGCACGCCTATCTATTGAGCCATCCACCGGAGGTGGAGGCTGATAATATATGATGATTTTCTTTAGAATAATTGGAATAAACTGTACCACTGGAGAGGTGACTTATTTGCACTCAATAAGTAGCTCATGCAAATAGGGGCGGCTCCAGCATGTTGATGTAGACGTGGGAGTCGGCTGGTAAAGACGACCGCAACATCAGTGGTGATATAGACAGATGAGTCGGCCACGGCGTTGTACGCCGGTGCGGACTAGCAAGTTGTCCCCCTCGTTGTATGCCGGCACGGACGCGTGAACCGGCAGCGAGAGCGAATGGGCGAGTCGTCCGTGGCGTTGTAAGCCGGTGCGGAAGCGTGAGTCAATCACAGGCGCAGTCCCGGCTAGTTGATGTAGACCGGGCCATACGGGCGGCGGCTTGTGCGCGTCCATTCATCGGGTAATATGTTACGGACTATCGCCGGGCGGAATATTGTCAGCCCGTGCTCCATACCCATGGTATAAACCATATTTGTAGTGAATGATTGTCATGTATATAAAAATATACAGATCAAAATAAATTTTTTTGACAAAAACAATATGTGTTAATAAAATAAATTTGAATGGATATCACCTAATTTGTTTGGATGACCAATGATCCATAAGGGGCATCCATAGATAACTTTTCAACATAGTCCCTTTTATCCTTGCAAACAAGATATCTAGGAGGCGGCGACTCGTAGCCACGGTGAGCCGGCGGAGAAGCAAATACAGCACCGGTGACTCAGGGCCACGCCGACGGGTCAATGGAGTAGTTCCAAAGCAGGCGGCTCATCCATGGTGAAGCGAGGCGGCTTGAGGAAGCTTCCGGCAAGGCAGAGGAGGAGCATGGCCGACTATAGTGGACGTGAGTTCTCCAGGCGGCTCAATGGGCGTGCGACGAAGGAGGTAACCTGAAATGACAACTCAACAGCAGTATAGGCCGGCTCGGAAGCTCCGGACTACGAAACAGGCAGAGAGCAGCGGCAGCTCAAGGAAACCTCCGGTGAGGCAAGGCAATGGCCCTCAGCGGCAGAGATGTAGGGCGGCTCAACATGCGTCCACGATGATGGGGAGACGGAGGTAACCCGGAGCAGACGTAAAGCGGCTTGGAAGCAAGGGCACGCGGGCCACTCAGCGGTGAGTACGTCGAGGCGGCGGTTTGAGGCCGAAACAACAGTGGCTCGAAGGGTCGGTGCTCCCGCAGCAAGCCTGTAGCCAGTGGCAGAGGCAGAACGAGGTGTCTTAGTGGATCGGGTATGCAGGGGCAGGTCACCGTAGTTTGGACGCAGTCCGGGCCCTCGGCGGTTCATCAGGGAGGCAGAGGTGGCCACTGCTAGGGCCGGACCATCAGCAACGTTCATCAAGTTCTGCGATGTCGGCGGGTTGGAAGCGGCGAAACATGACGCGGCCCGAGGCGAAGGCAAGTCGACCCGAGGGCAGGTGTCAACTCAATGCAGGACGACGGCTTTCCCGCGGCGGCTCTCGGACGGTGGCGGCTCCAGGCAAAGGCGAGCCATGGTAACTTGGTTGCAGTGATGGCAGGTCAGACTGAGATGGATGCAGCTTGCTGCGATGGCTGCGGATGAGGAAAACCCCCAGCGGCTCAAGGTGCAGCGGTAGAGGAGGCAGCAGCAGTGGCCGACCACGGAGGTGATGACAGCGGCCGGCGACTCCGCTGAGATGAAGAGAAGCGGCGGCGTTGACTTATAGACGAAAGCAGGCGGCTTGGAGGCGCACCGGCATGGTTGGATCCCAGCAGCGGAGGCAGTTCAACGAAGTGAGGGCAGCTCAGAGCGGAGACGAAGCGGTCAAGGTCGATTTTCCTCCTCCGAGTCGTCGTACTTTTGACGAATCCGTCTCCGCATCTTCCAGGTCGTGGCCCCTCCTTTTTTTCACGGGTCAGACTGCAATCCCACCAGATCGATCTTTGACTTGACACCGGCTTATATACTTTTTTCCATGGATGTAAGTGTATCAGATTAGCTCTCGGAGTTGCTTGCAGCAAGTAAACAATCGTTCCAATATTTGTTTTATCAAAGGATGCCATGACGTATTAGCTTCTTCACATTGACATGACTTGCTGACAGATCCTCACGTGGACTAGTACTCCATCTAGTCTGATTAAACAATGGGAGTGCTTAAGACTCATTTAGATGAGATATAATTTGGTCTCATTCACCTGAAAACAAAAACAGATAAAAATAATACTACAAACCACATCAGCACACACGCATCTTATAGTATCAATCCAATGGCTATAAAAGTGAATGAGACATAACTAAAACTCAGCTAGATGAGTTCTAGCAAAGCCGTTAAACAATTCTGCCTTCCTATGGACAACATTAATGACAAAACACCTTTGGTTCTGCCTACTGCCGTTGCTATGAATCTTCTCGGGACTTGCGGTGTATACACAGCTGAACAAATCCAGAAATTTCATAAAAACGCGCGCCTTTGAAAGATGACACAACAGTGTAGATTAACATTCTCTTGGTCTTGACGGATTACGTCCATAGAGGAAACAACTCTGATATGGCGGATCGTGAGATTGCGGCAGCAGACCCGTTGCATCCTTTGCTAATCCCTTTCATTTTTCTGATCTTGATTGATGAATCTCTGAAACGATGCGTGCGCCAGCTTTTCTTTCTCTGCAAAATTGCAACTCCTCGATTCCTTAGAAAGAGCCCTTCAAGAACTCAACCCCACGGTGGGCGCCAACAGTTCTGGAATTGTCACGACAGATGTTCTAGTGTGAGGACTTAGTCGTGAGGCCAACACATCTATGTAATAGCTTGAAGGGGTTGGTCGGAATCGAGAGACGCAAGATTTTACCCAGGTTCGGCCCCTCATGGTGGAGGTAAAAGCCTACATCCTACTTAATTGATATTGATGATGATGA
Organism: Triticum dicoccoides; assembly: GCF_002162155.2. Classification (NCBI taxonomy): domain Eukaryota; kingdom Viridiplantae; phylum Streptophyta; class Magnoliopsida; order Poales; family Poaceae; genus Triticum; species Triticum dicoccoides. Next base: position 531,241,337 of record NC_041384.1, read on the forward strand.
TAACAATTATAAGGGTGCTCTATCACGAGAGCTATAGACTTGTTTGTCTAACCCTAATATGTCCAACTCATGGAACTTGTAAAACTTGTCCCTCTTGGGGTGCCCTGCCCCTTCTTATATATGTTAAAGGGGTGGCTTACATCACTAGTCCTATTAGGATTAGGATTACTCTATTACAAGTGGAGTCCTAGTCTTGCTTCCTTTGTAGAAGAATATTCCTTATGCCTTTCCTCTTAATCCGGCCCATCATAACATGAGCCGGCCTTTTGGGCTTTGGGCCTTGTCATCCATCTAAAACACCCGCCGAGTCACCAATGAGTCTTCAGGCTCGTGAGTCGTCACACTAGTGAACCGCCAGACACGTGAGTCGCCAATCCTCTGGTGGGTTACCAATGAAATGACAAGTCTGTCCGGGTCATATATCCGACCGGGTCATACCGCGGGGTATATCCCTGACACTCCCCCTCCACCAACAAGCACATTCCATGACTGGTCCGAAACAACGGGTATCGTCCAACTAACAACAGTCCTGAGGGATTTTTGTTTGATATTATTTTGATTTGATTTGAGCATGGGACTGGGCATCCCGGTTACCAGCCATTTTCTCATGAATGATGAGCAGAGTCCACTCACTATGAGAATAACCCACCTAGCATGGAAGATATTGACAGCCCTAGTTTCTACATGAGAGATTCGAGCATACAAAACAGATTACCATTTGAAGGTTTAGAGTTTGGCACATGCAAATTTACTTGGAACGGTAGGTAAATACCGTATATAGGAAGGTATGGTGGACTCATATGAAACAACTTTTGGGTTTATGGAAGTGGACGCAGAAACAGTATTCCCGCTTAGTACAATTGAAGCCTAGAAAAAGACTGGGGAGCGACCAACTAGAGAGCGAGTGACAACAGTCATAAACATGCATTGAGATTAAACAACATTGAGGGCAAGCATGAGTAGGATATAAATCACCATGAACATAAATATCGTAGAGGCTATGTTGATTTTGTTTCAACTACATGTGTGAACATGTGCCAAGTCAAGCCACTCGAATCATTCAAAAGAGGATACCATCCTATCATACTACATCACAACCATTTTAGAAGCATGTTGGCACGCAAGGTAAACCATTATAAACTCCTAGCTAATTAAGCATGGCATGAGTAACTATAATCTCTAATTGCCATTGCAAACATGTTTCATTCATAATGGGCTGAATCAAGAACGATGAACTAATCATATTTACAAAAACAAGATAGGTCGAGTTCATACCAGCTTTCCCTCATCTCAATCATTTCATCATATATCGTCATTATTTCCTTTCACTTGCATGACCGAATGGTGTGAATAATAATAATAGTGCATGTGCATTGTACTAAGCTAGAATCTGCAAACATTTATTCAAAGGAGAAGACAAGGTAATATGGGCTCTTTGTTAGATCAACAATAATGCATATGAGAGCCACTCAACATTTTCATCATGGTCTTCTCCTCTCGACCCCCAAAGAAAAGAAAATAATTTCAAAGAAACACACTTAAATGTTTTTGGAGTTTTTGTTTTCCTGAAGAAGGTAAAACAAGAAAGAAGAAAAACTATTTACACAATATTGGGAGACTTTTATATGTTGTAAAGAGAAATCACCATGTCGATTTCCCTTGATTTAAATAGATCAACGATCTATGCAATTTATTTGGTTCGGTTTTAAAAAGGGTGCATGATGGCATGATGCAATGCACATGATGCAAAGATGAATGCAACGAACAAAACAAATCACACGACGAATCTCGGAATCCATGGAAGGCATCTGAGCGCCGGTCTTGGGGCGTCACAAAATGCCTTGAAAATTTAGTCTGATTTTTTTAAAAATATTTGAGAATTTCTGGCACTGAGCATGCACTAGGAAGATGCACCAGTGGACCACAAGGGTGGAGGGCGTGCCCTACCCCCTGGGTGCGCCCCTGTCTTGTGGGTCCCACATGGGTCCCCTCCACTTATTCCAGCATGCATCCACTTCGTATTCCTCCAAAAAAAATCACCCCGTAGCTCAAACCCGTGTTCTTGCTCATCTTGCTGCCATTTTCGATCCTCCTTGTGCAAAGCTCCATTCGCAAAACTGTTTTGGGGGATTGTTCTTCGGTATATGACTCCTCCACTGGTCCAATTAGTATCTGTTCTAGTGCTTTATTTATTGCAAATTTTTGCTGCTGTGGTGGCCTTGTTCTTGAGCTTGCATGTCAAATTTATATGGTCCAATGTAGTTTTCATGCATGATTTAGCCTCTAGACACTTGTACGAGTAGTTGCTATCAATCTTGTTGAGTTTGGTTCACTTTTATTTTGAATTACTAAAAAATTCAGAAATTTGTCAGAGAAAGAAATGTCTAGGAAAATGTAGCACGGTGGTTCTTCAAGGAAGCAAGCGCTGAGGCTCGTGATACGTGAACCGGACCTTGAACCACCAAGGGAGGCTCAAATGCGGCCTTGTGAATGGCCGCTGGATGAATTCATGGTTCATGCAGGTTTCAAGGATGAGTTTTATGCATACGTACAAAATGTCAGCCTTGAGGACTTCGTGTCAGATAAGTGCCGACAATACTATTACCTCACCGATTCCTTTGTGCGGAGGTTTGATTTTTCTTCTAAGCGCAATACCAATACTGTTTTATTTGATCTCTATGATGAATCATATACCATGGACATTGAGGATTTTAATACTGCTTGCAAAATCCCACACTGGGGCCTTCTTGGTGAGCCTCACAACGCTGAATACAATGATTTTCTTGGTAGCATCACCGTGGGAGAAACTAGAAATATCACACAAGCTACCATAGGGAGCATTCACTTTCCTGCCATACATTACTTTGGTCTCTTTATAGGTAGATGCATTAACAGTAAACATGATCATTGCCACCTTTGTGTTCTAGATCTTAGTATCCTCAAGTGTGCGTTGTTAGGAGATAAGCGATATAACTTGGGGGATATTATTGCGAGGAGGTTACATCTTAATGCTAAAGATGGAGATTTATTTGGTGGGATTTATGCAACTCGTTTAGCTAATTATCTTGGTGTACCCATAAGAGGGAATGGCATTGAGTTGCCACCTGCTTTTCTAGATTGTAATGCTATGGTACGCTAGCAGTTTCTTGAGAGGAACGAACAATCCTAGTGCCGTCCATATTACCCTTCATGCTCCCGCCTTCTTTAACTTTAAGGTAAATGGGAGATATTTAATAACTAGAGAGGAGGCGAACGAGTATGAGAGAGCAGCAGAGGCCGCTCGCCTCCAAGAACCAGCTCGCCAAGCAGTAGCTGCCACAGCACAGTACAACCCCAACTATGATTTCAGATACAATCCGGGCCAGGAGTGGCCCTAGACCAACTTAGGCCAAAAGCCTAAGCTTGGGGGAGTACGTATTTCTCACCGACATTACATTCATGTTCACACACTCATTCCAGTTGTCGGTGTTCATAACTTTTCATTGTATTATCCATGTTAGTTTATTTCCTTTTTCCGCTTTCTTCTTTGTGTTTGGAAAACCTTAAGAAAATAATTAGCTGTAGTTTATTTATTTCCATGCTTAGTTGTAGAATTAAAAGAAAACCCAAAAAGATTTCTCGTTCTTCTTTTGCTTGTTTGGAGCTTTCCCGTGTAAATAGTTTTTCTTCGTTCTTGTTTTACCTTCTTCAGGAAAACAAAAACTCCAAAAACATTTAAGTGTGTTTCTTTGAAATTCTTTTCTTTTCTTTGGGGGTCGAGAGGAGAAGACCACGATGAAAATGTTGAGTGGCTCTCATATGCATTATTGTTGATCTAACAAAGAGCCCATATTACCTTGTCTTCTCCTTTGAATAAATGTTTGCAGATTCCATCTTAGTCCCATGCACATGCACTATTATTATTATTCACACCGTTTGTTCATGAAAGTGAAAGGAAATAATGACGATATATGATGAAATGATTGAGATGGGGGAAAGCTGGTATGAACTCGACCTATCTTGTTTTTGTAAATATGATTAGTTCATCGTCCTTGATTCAACCCATTATGAATTAAACATGTTTGCAATGGCAATTAGAGATTATAGTTACTCATGCCATGCTTAATTAGATAGGAGTTTATAATGGTTTACCTTGCGTGCCAACATGCTTTTAAAATGGTTGTGATGTAGTATGATAGGATGGTATCCTCCTTTGAATGATTCGAGTGGCTTGACTTGGCACATGTTCACACATGTAGTTGAAACAAAATCAACATAGCCTCTACGATATTTATGTTCATGGTGATTTATATCCTACTCATGCTTGCCCTCAATGTTGTTTAATCTCAATGCATGTTTATGACTGTTGTCGCTCGCTCTCTAGTTGGTCGCTCCCCAGTCTTTTTCTAGGTTTCACTTGTACTAAGTGGGAACACTGCTTCTACATCCACTTCCATAAACCCAAAAGTTGTTCCATATGAGTCCACCATACCTTCCTATATACGGTATTTACCTACCGTTCCAAGTAAATTTGCATGTGCCAAACTCTAAACCTTCAAATGATAATCTGTTTTGTATGCTTGAATCTCTCATGTAGCAACTAGGGCTGTCAATATCTTCCATGCTAGGTGGGTTATTCTCATGGTGAGTGGACTCTACTCATTATTCACGAGAAAATGGCTGGTAACCGGGGTGCCCAGTCCCATGCTCAAATCTAATCAAAATAATATCAAACAAAACTCCCCCGGGACTGTTGTTAGTTGGACGATACCCATTGTTTCGGACCAGTCATGGAATGTGCTTGTTGGTGGAGGGGGAGTGTCGGGGATATACCCCATGGTATGACCCGGCCAGACTTGGCATTTCATTGGTAACCCGCCAGAGGATTGGTGACTCACGTGTTTGATGGTTCACTGGTGTGACGACTCACGAGCCTGAAGACTCATTGGTGACCCGGCGGGTGTTTTAGATGGATGACAAGGCCCAAAGCCCAGAAGGCCGGCTCATGTTATGATGGGCCGGATTAAGAGGAAAGGCATAAGGAATATTCTTCCACAAAGGAAGCAAGACTAGGACTCCACTTGTAATAGAGTAATCCTAATCCTAATAGGACTAGTGATCTAAGCCGCCCCTTCAACATATATATAAGGAGGCATTCTGCGTTGGCGCCCGCCTCGCCTCGATCGTCATGGCTCACGTCATTGGGACCTCACGAGGTTTGCCTTGCCTTGACTTCTCCGCCCCTCGCGAGCCAGCCTGGTGAGGCCGCTCCTGAGGAGGTCTTGTGTCGTCCGCCTCGCGAGGCTTGGCCCCTCACGAGGGTCTTGAATGCTTGTTGGTGAAGATGGGCCGTACGGGCCCGCTTGAAGAGCCATGCCGTGGGCCGCAGGCAGGCAAGTCTGGGGACCCCCGTTCCCAGAACACCGACAGTAGCCCTCGGGCCCAAGGCGCGCTCGGGCTTGGCTTCGAGGCAAAGCCAAAGGGCAAGTGCAGAGCACCGCGGGCCCCAATAGCCTGCGGCCTTGGTCGACGCGTGGCGGTTGATTGGACGTGGGCGTCTCCGCTTCCCCATGCTGCCTCGGCAACTGCCCGACTTGACGAGTCGCTGTTGCGTGCAAGGAAAAACCATCATTATTACCTTAGATAGTGGAGGCCAGCGGTTGGCCTCCCCTTGGCTATAAATGGGAAGTGGGGGCGGAGCCCCCATCATTCCGTCTCTTCCTTGCTTCTCCTGCTTCTTCTCCTTCCTTGATCCACTCCTTGCAGGTGCAGTCATGGAGTCAATTCGGAGGTTCTCGGCCGCGGAAAAGGGCAAGGCTCCCCTCAACGATCCCGATCTGATCCCACCGAAGAAGAGGAGGCCCCATCGTCGTGAGATGGCCGTGAGGCCGGTAGTGTTGCGGTCGTGGTATGAAAGGCCGCCTCCTAAGTACCCGTTGCCCTTGTATGCCCACGCTGATGATTCCGGAGGGAGGAGCGATGGGCGCCGCCGCTCGCGCCAGGGTCGTGGCCGCTGTGCCGCAGAGGCACGCCGTCGCCCAGGGGTCCACGCCGCGGACTCCTCGCATGAGTTCGCGTTGTGGGGGGCGATTCCCCCGAGCACTTGGATTCGCCTTCCGCAGTTCTTCACCGTCGAGATGCCGCCGAGGGGCCCTCTCGAGCTTTGGCTGCAGCACGCCGACTACGACGCCCCGGCGACTGGAGCGGAAGTTGAAGACGTCGCCTCCGGGAGGATCTTCATGACTCGAGGCTAGGGCGAGATTGCCCTAGGCTGCCGTGCGAACAGCGCCCTCACCATCCACTGCGAGTATGACGGTGCCTCCACGCTGTCCTTCAAGGTCTTCGACGAGGAAGGCCACCGCTTGGAGTGCTGCCCTGAAGGAGGTCGCCAGGACGGCACAGCAGCAGGTGCTGGGCCTGCCGCAGGCCTCGCCTGCAGCTCCTCCAGCGACTGCGGCGACTCCTGGTGGTCCAGCGACTCTCCCGAGCTCGTGGAGTCTCCGAAGACGAGGGACGACAGCTACGTGCCCCTGAGATCTCGTCGGGCCCGGAGCAAGGCCGCCGCGTCTGGCCGCTGCCGCCATTGATCTGGATGGGGTTGGCGCCGGCCTTCCGTGGCCCACTGTTGATGATGGCGTCGGCATCCGGCGCATGTAGATAGAGCTTCTAGGAATCCCCTTCCTTTCGTTCCCTGCGAGGAATCGAAACGGACCCCGTGGGGGTGTGTAAAGCGTCTGTAATGCCTTTTATCGATATTATCCTTATTGTGAAAATTTTGCGAACGCACGTCCTCCTGAGGCTAGGTCTCCCCTTTCCAACCCCGCGGTAGCTTGGTGCTCTATGCCGACAGGTCCCGGTCCCCAGGTAGGCTGCAGTCGTCGCTGGTATGCCAGGTCGCGATGTCGTGGTCAAGGCCAGGAGGTGAGCGGCTCGAGGTCAAGTAAGAGCTCCTGAGGCACGGTGCTCAAGAGGTCCCCTTTAGCGTGCAAGCAGCTACTTGAGGATGGGAAAGGGAGGCGACGCTGCCGCAGCGGGGCAGCAAAAAGGTGAGGATCTTATGTCGTAGCTCTGGGTCGGTCCAGGTAGAAGACTTATCTTGGCATTCTGGAGCTGTCTTTCGTGCCGCGCCAGAATTGGGTATCGGCCGCTGCTAGGTAGCTAGGTTAGGCCCATGCGGGCCTCCCCCTCTTCTCCACACTCTTTCTGGTGCTCTACGTCCTCAGGTCCCGGCCCTCGAGCGAGCTTAGCCGCCGCTGGTATGCCAGGTCTCGATGTCCTGGTCAAGGGCAGGGGTGAGGGCTAGAGAGCCAGTAAGAGCTCCTGAGTCATGATGCTTAGGATCTCCCCTTTTAACGCGCAAGCGAATTGCATGGGAGAAGAGAGAGTCCACGGTACCGCCCGCTGTAGTCCTCAGGAGGTTCCTGCGGGTTAGCGCGAGGAGGGGCGTAAATCACCACGGTGATCGATGGTCCATTGCTGGCTTGTAGGAGGGGACTCCCTACTGCAGAGAGCCCCTGGGGCATGTACATCCCTGCCCTGACATGTGGCTTGCACGGCAGGGCTAGACGAGGTGTGTTTGGGCACTCGCGAGCCAACGCGGGACTCATGAGGCCCTTCCTCAAGGCGGACTGCGCCTGGTCTTGATTCTTGATGGTTGTGGCTTTCCTGTGAGATGGTTAGACAACCCGTGCCGAGCGACTCTCTTGAGGCTATCGCACGAGAAGGCCAAGCACCAATGACCCCAGGAGGTGACGTGAACGGGGCTGGCCCGCTAGACAGAGCTCAGCCGTTGGATTTATCGACGCTGCAGGGATGGGCCCGAGCACAGACGTCGTGCCTAGCCTTCTAATGCGAAGGATCCTAAAGAAAGGCGATCGACGTGTGGCTCCCATGGTGGGTGACAATCAAGAAGGTGATAACCATAGATAGATTACTCATGGAAAGCAAACATGCCACTAGGTCAGGCCCGAGCGCCCTGGGGATGATGCAGCCCAAGGGGCGCCCCCAGCAAGGTAAGCTAAAGACATAAACAAGAAGGGATACATGCCACAGGGACGGACCCACGCAGCCTGGGAATGCTGCAGCCCTATGGGTGCTCCCAACTAAATAAACTTGGAAAATGTCACCTGATTCTGTTGATGAAGGAATGTTGGGGCAGCTGAAGGCACGCGGCAAAGGGGTTGTTCCTCACGAGCCACGGGGCCCTGAGCCTCGGGAGGGTCTGGGGGTCCAGGAGGTTCTTTGAGGACCATCGCCATCTCCGCCAGGACTGCATGATGCATGGCCTCCTGAGCCGCCATGATGCTCTGCAGGTTGCGCTGGGAGGCAGCAGCCACGCTCGGCAGGCCGAACGACATGCGAACGTAGCTGTGCGGAGGACCCTCGCGGCGCCCAGGATGTGAAGGCCAAAAGCGCTCCTGAGACGCGGCCCAGTTGAGCCATGGGATGTCGATGCAGACATGCAACTCACCACCCTCGCCTGGGTGGGGAGCAGTGCCAGGTGGGCGGCAGTCGCCGCGTATTGCTCTTGCTTCCTGAAGCTCCTGAGATACCTTGGTGATGAACTCCTGCGCGCGGGCGCTCCTTGCCCAGTGTCTTCCTGAGGGAGACGTGCCGCGAAGCACGCCTCCTAGTGGTGCCTGAGCGGCTCCCTTGTAATGTTGGCAAGGTTGGAGGCCCTCTAGAAAAGTGCCCCCGAGCCCTGCCCGAGGAGGGCGCCGGGCGCGCCTTCCTAGGCGACAGAGGGAGGCGCCCCAGGTGCGGGCGCTGATCCTGACGAGGTGCCACTTGCGGCGCCATTCTCTTGAGGCCCAGCACGGAGTAGCTGCTTCTTCTTCCTGGGGATGAGCTCAGGAGGGTACCAAGCTGCATTGTTGTCGGGGTCTTCGATTGACGCTGCTTGGAAGGCGCGCTCGAGGGAGCACTCTGCATCTCTTTCTTCGCAGGGGACTGTGATGATCCCGCCGCTCCCTGGCATCTTGAGGACGTTGTAGCCATGGTGCGTCACTGCCATGAACTTGGCCAGGGCTGGATACCCGAGGATGGCGTTGTACGGGAGGCCAATGTGGGCGACGTTGAAGTTGATGAGCTCGGTGCGGTAGTTGTTGTGTTCTCCAAAGGTGACCGGCAGGCGGACCTGCCCTATCGGGGTGGTGGAGCCGTCAGTCACGCCCGAGAAGGGCTTAGTAGGCTGAAGCTGGTCGTATGGCACTTGAAGGTTGTCGAACGTCTCGACGGACAGGACGTAAAGCCCTGCGCCGCCGTCGATGAGGGTCTTGGTGACTTGCACGTTGCTGATGACGGGCGAACAGAGCATCAAGAGAGCGCCAGCGGTGGCTGTGCACTTGAGCTGGTCTGCCGAGCTGAAGGTAATAGCACACTTGGACCACCTGAGCGGGCGAGTAGCCTCGAGCTTGGGAAGGACTGCGTTCACCTCGTGAGCAAACTGCTTGAAGATACACTGTGAGGCTGGGGCTTGAGCTCCACCCAAGATGCAGGCAATAGCACGCGGCTCATGGAAGCCCCCAGCCCCCTCATCTTGGTGGTGGTCGTCGTTCCTTCTTGGTGGTGGCAGTGGAGGAAGCCCAGCATTGCCCTAAGGACGGTCCTCGCGAGGTTGATCCATCCAGGCACCCTCACAAGGCTGTTCCTGCCAGCGGTCCTCACGAGGCCGGTCGCGCCACACCTGGCATGGGCCCCAGTGGTCCCAGCATCCTCCGTCGCGTCCTCCTCCTCGGCTGTAGCCCCGGTCATTGCGCTCGGGGCGTCGACCAAAGCGTCCGTCGCGCATGGCTCTGAGCTCTTGACAATCGTTGGTGTTGTGGCTGTGCACGTCGTGGAAGGCGCAGAACGGTCGGCTGCCCTTGGATGACTTAGGATGGTCCATGCCGCGCTTCGTGTCTGGCTCCACCGTGAGCACGGCGACTCCCTTGCGCTTTACATCCTTGGCCTTGGATTTCTTCTCCCTCGGGTCGGCAGCCGGGAGCTGAAGAAGGGAAAGGCGCCCTTCCTCAGCCCTTGCGCACTTGGTCGCCAGGTTGAATAGCTCCAGGGATGTGCACAGATCCTCGTGGATGGCGAGCTCCTCCATCATCTTGTTGTCACGGACACCATCGAAGAACGCAAAGATGATGGCCTTGTCCGTCACCTTGGGGATCTTGAGACGAACGTTGTTGAACCGCTAGATGTACTTCTGGAGGGTCTCCCCTGGTTGTTGCTTGACGCGGCGCAGGTCACCCACGGCCGGGGGCGGTCACGAGTGCCCTGGAAGTTGGCGACCAAATGGTCGTGCATCTCGTCCCAGGGAGAGATGGAGCCAGGAAAGCAAGTTCAGGAGCCAGGAGCGGGCACCATCCTTGAGAGCCATGGGGAACCAGTTCTCCATGACTTTCTCGTCGCCGTTGGCCGCCTTGATGCTCAGCTCCTAGAGCTGCAGGAACTTCGCAGGGTCTGGGGTGCCGTCGTAGCACGGAGGCAGGTCTGGCTTGAACTTGCCCGGACAGGAAACGCTACGTAGCTCGGGGGTGAAGGCGCGGCAGCCCGCCATGGCTGCCACGGGTCATCATGGAGGCAGAGCTTGGTTGTGGTGTCCCTGCGTCACTGCGGCACACGGCGCATGGCCCTGTCGCAGCAAGCAATACTGGCATAGCGGAGCTAGGAGTGGTGGAGCGTTTTATTGTGGACGGGGAATCTCTCGGCAGCTTCTTTCTTCATGTGCTGATACATGGCGCGGTGGGTCGCGCCACTGGGACACGCATCTTGGAGCGAGGACGTCGTCTTGACGTGTGGGAGGCTGAGGTGCTCCCTGAGCCGCACACCTCGGTGCAAGGGTGCCATCTTGTTGCGGAGGAGGCGAAGGCGCTCCGTGAGCCACGCTGCCCACAGCTGGGGGCGGGCGAGGCAGCGAGAGGGACAGTGCAGGAGAGCCTCCCACTGCGCTGACGAGCTTGGCGATGCGGTCTAGCCATTTGCTACCTCTTTTAGCACTGCGTTGGTTTTCCCCGAAGAGGAAGGGATGATGCAGCAAAGTAGCGTAAGTATTTCCCTCGGTTTTTGAGAACCAAGGTATCAATCCAGTAGGAAGCTACGCGCGAGTCCCTCGCACCTGCACAAAACAAATAAATCCTCGCAACCAACGCAAATAGGGGTTGTCAATCCCTATAGGGCCACTTACGAGAGTGAGATCTGATAGATATGATAAAGATAATATTTTTGGTATTTTTATGATAAATATGCAAAGTAAAATAAAGGCAAAGTAAATAACTAAGTAGTAGGAGATTGATATGATAAAGATAGACCCGGGGGGCCATAGGTTTCACTAGTGGCTTTTCTCGAGAGCATAAGTATTCTATGGTGGGTGAACAAATTACTGTTGAGCAATTGACAGAATTGAGCATAGTTATGAGAATATCTAGGTATGATCATGTATATAGGCATCACGTCCGAGAAAAGTAGACCGACTCCTACCTGCATCTACTACTATTACTCCACTCATCGACCGCTATCCAGCATGCATCTAGAGTATTAAGTTAAAAACAGAGTAACGCCTTAAGCAAGATGACATGATGTAGAGGGATAGACTCATGCAATATGAGGAAAACTCCATCTTGTTATCCTCGATGGCAACAATACAATACGTACCTTGCCTCCCTTACTGTCACCGGGAAAGGACACCACAAGATTGAACCCAAAGCTAAGCACTTCTCCCATTGCAAGAAAGATCAATCTAGTAGGCCAAACCAAACTGATAATTCGAAGAGACTTGCAAAGATAACCAATCATACATAAAAGAATTCAGAGAAGATTCAAATATTATTCATAGGTAGACTTGATCATAAACCCACAATTCGTCGGTCTCAACAAACACACCGCAAAAAGAAGATTACATCGAATAGATCTCCACAAGAGAGGGGGAGAACATTGTATTGAGATCCAAAAAGAGAGAAGAAGCCATCTAGCTACTAACTATGGACCCATAGGTCTGAGGTAAACTACTCACACTTCATCGGAGGGGCTATGGTGTTGATGTAGAAGCCCTCCGTGATCGATGCCCCCTCTGACGGAGCTCCAGAACAGGCCCCAAGATGGGATCTTTGCGGCGGTGGAATTAGGGTTTTGGCTCCGTATCTGATCGTTTGGGGGTACGTGGGTATATATAGGAGGAAGAAGTACGTCGGTGGAGCAACAGGGGGCCCACGAGGGTGGAGGGCGTGCCTGGGGGGGGGGGTAAGGCGTGCCCCAACCTCGTGGCCTCCTGTTACGTGACTTGACGTAGGGTCCAAGTCTCCTGAGTTGTATTCGATGAGAAAATCACGTTCCCGAAGGTTTCATTCCGTTTGATATTCCTTTTCTTCGAAACCCTAAAACAGGCAAAAAACAACAATTCTGGGCTGGGCCTCCGGTTAATAGGTTAGTCCCAAAAATAATATAAAAGTGGATACTAAAGCCCAATAATGTCCAAAACAGTAGATAATATAGCATGGAGCAATCAAAAATTATAGATACGTTGGAGACGTATCAAGCATCCCCAAGCTTAATTCCTGCTCGTCCTCGAGTAGGTAAATGATAAAAACAGAATTTTTTATGCGGAGTGCTACTTGGCATAATTTTAATGTAATTCTTCTTAATTGTGGTATGAATATTCAGATCTGAAAGATTCAAGACAAAAGTTCATATTGACATAAAAATGATAATACTTCAAGCATACTAACTAAGCAATTATGTCTTCTGAAAATAACATGGCCAAAGAAAGTTCATCCCTACAAAATCATATGGTTTAGTCATGTTTCATTTTTGTCACACAAGAATGCTATCATCATGCACAACCCCGATGACAAGCCAAGCAATTGTTTCATACTTTAGTAATCTCAAACCTATAAACTTTCAGGCAATATATGAGCGTGAGCCATGGACATGGCACTATAGGTGGAATAGAATATAATGAGGGGGGTTATGTGGAGAATACAAAAAGGGAGGAGTCTCACATCAACGAGGCTAATCAATGGGCTATGGAGATGCCCACCGATTGATGTTAATGCAAGGAGTAGGGATTGCCATGCAACAGATGCACTAGAGGTATAAATGTATGAAAGATCAACAAAATAAATGAGTGGGTGTGCATCCAACTTGCTTGCTCACGAAGACCTAGGGCACTTGAGGAGGCCCATTGTTGGAATATACAAGCCAAGTTCTATAATGAAAAATTCCCACTAGTATATGAAAGTGATAACATGAGAGACTCTCTACTATGAAGATCATGGTGCTACTTTGAAGCACAAGTGTGGAAAGGGATAGTAACATTGTCCCTTCTCTCTTTTTCTCTCATTTTTTTTCTTTTTTTGGGCCTTTTCTCTTTTTTTATATATTCCTCACTTGGGACAATGCTCTAGAAAATGATGATCATCACACTTCTATTTATTTACAACTCAATGATTACAACTCGATACTAGAACAAAGATGACTCTATATGAATGCCTCCGGGGTGTACTGGGATATGCAATGGACCAAGAGTGACATGTATGAAAGAATTATGAATGGTGGCTTTGCCACAAATACTATGTCAACTACATGACCATGCTAAGCAATATGATGAATGTGTCATGATGAACGGAATGATGGAAAGTTGCATGGCAATATATCTTGGAATGGCTATGGAAATGCCATAATAGGTAGGTATGGTGGCTGTTTTGAGGAAGATATAAGGAGGTTTATGTGTGAAAGAGCGTATCATATCACGGGGTTTGGATGCACTGGCGAAGTTTGCGCCCACTCTCAATGTGAGAAAGGGCAATGCACGGTACCGAAGAGGCTAGCAAGGATGGAAGGGTGAGAGTGCGTATAATCCATGGACTCAACATTAGTCATAAAGAACTCACATACTTATTGCAATAATCTACAAGTCATCAAAAACCTCGGTACTATGCGCATGCTCCTAGGGGGATAGATTGGTAGGAAAAGACCATCGCTCGTCCCCGACCGCCACTCATAAGGAAGACAATCAAATAACACCTCATGTGTCAAATTTGTTGCATAACGTTTACCATACGTGCATGCTACGAGACTTGCAAACATCAACACAAGTATTTCTCAATTTCACAACTACTCAACTAGCACGACTTTGATATTATTACCTCCATGTCTCAAAACAATCATCAAGCATCAAACTTCTCTTAGTATTGAACACACTCATAAGAAAGTTTTATTATTAATCTTGCATACCAAGCATATTAGGATTTTAAGCAAATTAACATGCTATTAAGACTCTCAAAATAATCTAAGTGAAGCATGAGAGATCAATAGTTTCTATAAAACAAATCCACCACCGTGCTCTAAAAGATATAAGTGAAGCACTATAGCAAAATTATATAACTCAAAAGATATAAGCGAAGCACATAGAGTATTCTAACAAATTCCAAATCATATATGGCTATCTCAAAAGGTGTGTACAGCAAGGATTATTGTGGTAAACTAACAAGCAAAGACTCAAATAATAAAAGACGCTCCAAGCAAAACACATATCATGTGGCGAATAAAAATATAGCTCCAAGTAAAGTTACCGATAGAAGTAGACAAAAGAGGGGATGCCTTCCGGGGCATCCCCAAGATTTGGCTTTTAGGTGTCCTTAGATTATCTTGGAGGTTCCATGGGCATCCCCAAGATTAGGCTCTTGCCACTCCTTGTTCCATAATCCATCAAATCTTTACCAAAAACTTGAAAACTTCACAACACAAAACTTAAAGTAGAAAATCTCGTGAGATCCGTTAGCGAAAGAAAACAAAAGACCACTTCAAGGTACTGTAATGAACTCATTATTTATTTATATTGGTGTTATACCTACTGTATTCCAACTTCTCTATGGTTCATAAACTATTTTACTAGCCATAGATTCATCAAAATAAGCAAACAACACACGAAAAACAGAATCTGTCAAAAGCAGAACAGTCTGTAGTAATCTGTAGCTAGCGCAAGATCTGGAACCCCAAAAATTCTAAAATAAATTGCTGGACGTGAGGAATTTATCTATTAATCATGTGCAAAAATAATTAACTAAATAGCACTTTCCAAATAAAAATGAAAGCAGTTCTCGTGAGCGCTAAAGTTTCTGTTTTTTACAGCAAGTTCAACAAGACTTTACCTAAGTCTTCCCAACGGTTCTACTTGGCACAAACACTAATTAAACACAAAAAACACAACCAAAACAGAGTCTAGATAATTTATTTATTACTAAACAGGAGAAAAAAGCAATAAATAAAAATAAAATTGGGTTGCCTCCCAACAAGCGCTATCGTTTAACGCCCCTAGCTAGGCATAAGAAGCAATAATAGATCTAGGTATTGCCATCTTTGGTAGGCAATCCATAAGTGGATCTCATAATAGATTCATAAGGTAATTTAATTTTCTTTCTATTAAAGTGTTCCATGCCTTTCCTTCATGGAAATTTAAATCTAATGTTTCCTTCCTTCATATCAATAATTGCACCAATCGTTCTAAGGAAAGGTCTACCAAGAATAATAGGACATGAAGGATTGCAATCTATGTCAAGAACATTAAAATCTATGGGCACATAATTCCTATTTGCAACAATAAGAACATCATTAATTCTTCCCATAGGTTTCTTAATAGTGGAATCCTCAAGGTGCAAGTTTAGAGAGCAATCATCAAAATCACGGAAACCCAACAAATCACACAAAGTCTTTGGAATCGTGGAAACACTAGCACCCAAATCACATAAAGCATAGCATTCATGATCTTTAATTTTAATTTTAATAGTTGGTTCCCACCCATCGTAAAGTTTTCTAGGGAACTTCCAATTCAGGTTTTTCTTCATAAGATTGCATCAAGGCATCAATGATATGTTTAGTAAACGCTTTATTTTGACTATAAGCGTGAGGAGAATTTAGCACAGATTGCAACAAGGAAATACAATCAATCAAAGAGAAATTTTCATAGTTAAAATCCTTGAAATCCATAATAGTGGGTTTAGCAACATCTAGGGTTTTAATTTCTTCAATCCCACTTTTATCAATTTTAGCATCAAGATCAAAAGATTCAGAATTCGTGGAACGCCTTCTAGGTAAAGGTGGATCATATTCAGTCCCATCATTATCAAGATTCATATTGCAAAACGAAGATTTAATAGGGGACACATCAATAACTTTTAGATCTTCATCATTATTTTCATAGGAACTAGAAGAACACGCTTTTATAAAGGCATCTTTCTTAGCACGCATCGTAGCGGTTCTTTCTTTGCACTCATCAATGGAAATTCTCATGGCTTTGAGAGACTCATTGATATCATGCTTAGGTGGAATAGATCTAAGTTTCAAAGAATCAACATCAAGAGCAATTCTATCAACGTTCCTAGCCAAATCATCAATCTTAAGCAATTTTTCTTCAATCATAGCATTAAAATTCTTTTGCGAAGTAATAAATTCTTTAATATTAGATTCAAAATCAGAGGACATCTTATTATAATTTCCATAAGAATTGTTGTAGGAATTACCATAATTATTAGAGGGATTACTAGGATAAGGCCTAGGGTTGAAATTTCCTCTATACACGTTATTACCAAAATTGTTCCTACCAACAAAATTCACATCCATAGATTCATTATTATTCTCAATCAAAGTAGACAAGGGCATATCAATAGTATCAGAAGAAACACTCTTATTAGCAAATAATTTCATAAGTTCATCCATCTTTCCACTCAAAACATTAATTTCTTCTGTCGCATGCACCTTTTTATTAGTAGATCTTTCAGTATGCCATTGAGAATAATTAACCATAGTATTATCTAGGAGTTTAGTAGCTTCTCCTAAAGTGATTTCCATAAAAGTGCCTCCCGCGGCCGAATCTAAAAGATTTCTAGAAGCAAAATTCAATCCGGCAAAAAAAATTGTATAATCATCCATAAATTTAAACCATGAGTAGGGCAATTACGTATCATTAATTTCATTCTCTCCCAAGCTTGTGCACCATGTTCATGATAAAGTTGCTTAAAGTTCATAATATCATTTCTGAGAGAGATGATCTTAGCAGGAGGAAAATACTTAGAGATAAAAGCATCTTTGCACTTGTTCCATGAATCAATACTATTTTTAGGCAAAGACGAAAACCAAGCTTTAGCACGATCTCTAAGTGAAAAAGGAAATAGCTTCAATTTAAGAATATCATTATCCACATCTTTCTTCTTTTGCATGTCACACAAATCAACGAAGCTATTTAGATGGGTAGCGGCATCTTCACTAGGAAGGCCGGAGAACGGCTCTTTCATAACAAGATTCAGCAAAGCAGCATTAATTTCACAAGATTCAGCATTGGTAAGAGGAGCAATCGGAGTGCTAATAAAATCATTGTTGTTGGTATTGGTGAAGTCACACAATTTAGTATTATCTTGAGCCATCGTGACAAGCAAGCAAACTAACACACAAGCAAGCAAAAAGCAAGCGGGCAAAAAGAGGCAAATAGAGGAAGGATAGAGAGAGAGAGGGCAAATAAAACGGCAAGGGTGAAGTGGGGGAGAGGAAAACAAGAGGCAAATGGCAAATAATGTAATGCGGGAGATAAGGGTATGTGATGGGTACTTGGTATGTTGACTTTTGCATAGACCTCCCCGGCAACGGCGCCAAAAATTCTTCTTGCTACCTCTTTTAGCACTGCGTTGGTTTTCCCCGAAGAGGAAGGGATGATACAACAAAGTAGCGTAAGTATTTCCCTCAGTTTTAGAGAACCAAGGTATCAATCCAGTAGGAGGCTACGCGCGAGTCCCTCGCACCTGCACAAAACAAATAAATCCTTGCAACCAACACAAATAGGGGTTGTCAATCCCTATAGGGCCACTTATGAGAGTGAGATCTGATAGATATGATAAAGATAATATTTTTGGTATTTTTGTGATAAAGATGCAAAGTAAAATAAAGGCAAAGTAAATAGCAAAGTAAATAACTAAATAGTAGGAGATTGATATGATAAAGATAGACCTGGGGGGCCATAGGTTTCACTAGTGCCTTCTGTCGAGAGCATAAGTATTCTACGGTGGGTGAACAAATTACTGTTTAGCAATTGACAGAATTGAGCATAGTT
Source organism: Triticum dicoccoides (assembly GCF_002162155.2). Taxonomy (NCBI): domain Eukaryota; kingdom Viridiplantae; phylum Streptophyta; class Magnoliopsida; order Poales; family Poaceae; genus Triticum; species Triticum dicoccoides. The sequence continues at coordinate 531,259,398 of NC_041384.1, forward strand.
ATGAGAATATCTAGGTATGATCATGTATATAGGCATCACGTCCGAGACAAGTAGACCGACTCCTGCTTGCATCTACTACTATTACTCCACTCATCGACCGCTATCTAGCATGCATCTAGAGTATTAAGTTAAAAACAGAGTAACGCCTTAAGCAAGATGACTTGATGTAGAGGGATAGACTCATGCAATATGAAGAAAACCCCATCTTGTTATCCTCGATGGCAACAATACAATACGTGCCTTGCTGCCCTTACTATCACCGGGAAAGGACACCACAAGATTGAACCCAAAGCTAAGCACTTCTCCCATTGCAAGAAAGATCAATCTAGTAGGCCAAACCAAACTAATAATTCGAAGAGACTTGCAAAGATAACCAATCATACATAAAAGAATTCAGAGAAGATTCAAATATTATTCATAGGTAGACTTGATCATAAACCCACAATTCGTCGGTCTCAACAAACACACCGCAAAAAGAAGATTACATCGAATAGATGTCCACAAGAGAGGGGGAGAACATTGTATTGAGATCCAAAAAGAGAGAAGAAGCCATCTAGCTACTAACTATGGACCCGTAGGTCTGAGGTAAACTACTCACACTTCATCGGAGGGGCTATGGTGTTGATGTAGAAGCCCTCTGTGATCGATGCCCCCTCCGGCGGAGCTCCAGAACAGGCCCCAAGATGGGATCTTTGAGGCGGTGGAATTAGGGTTTTGGCTCCGTATCTGATCGTTTGGGGGTACGTGGGTATATATAGGAGGAAGAAGTAGGCCCACGAGGGTGGAGGGCGTGCCTGGGGGGGTAGGCGCTCCCCCTACCTCGTGGCCTCCTGTTATGTGTCTTGACGTAGGGTCGAAGTCTCCTGAGTTGTATTCGATGAGAAAATCATGTTCCCAAAGGTTTTATTCCGTTTGGACTCCATTTGATATTCCTTTTCTTCGAAACCCTAAAACACGCAAAAACAGCAATTCTGGGTTGGGCCTCCGGTTAATAGGCTAGTCCCAAAAATAATATAAAAGTGGATAATAAAGCCCAATAACGTCCAAAACAGTAGATAATATAGCATGGAGCAATCAAAAATTATAGATACATTGGAGACGTATCACAAGTCCTCATAGAGGTCGTCGATTGGACGGTAGCGCAGGAGCTCGCGTGCCATGAGCAGCGCGGCCTGCGCATCCGTGGGAGCGCGGCGAGCATGAGATGACGAGCCGGCCGGAGTCAGCGACGGGGTGGCGGTGTGGCCGTCACGGCGCATAGAGGGATGCAGCAAAGAGGCCTGCTGCTCGTTTGCCGCCGGACCGGTGACGGCGTTGGCGGCGGGTGACGGAGAACGACGGGGTGGCCTGCCGATGGGAGCCGTCTGAGCAGCGCGGGTGGCGAGGGCGGCCTGGCGCTCAGCCCGAGCTCGGCGAGTGATGACCCACAAGTATAGGGGATCTATCGTAGTCCTTTTGATAAGTAAGAGTGTCGAACCCAACGAGGAGCAGAAGGAAATGATAAGCGGTTTCCAGCAAGGTATTCTCTGCAAGTACTAAAATAAGTGGTAACAGATAGTTTTGTGATAAGATAATTTGTAACGAGCAACAAGTACAAAAGTAAATAAGGTGCAGCAATGTGGCCCAATCCTTTTTGTAGCAAAGGACAAGCCTGGACAAACTCTTATGTGATGTAAAGCGCTCTCGAGGACACATGGGAATATCATCAAGCTAGTTTTCATCACGTTCATATGATTCACGTTCAGTTCTTTGATCATTTGGTATGTGGGTGGACCGGTGCTTGGGTACTGCCCTTACTTGGACAAGCATCCCACTTATGATTAACCTCTATTGCAAGAATCCGCAACTACAACAAAAGTATTAAGGTAAACCTAACCATACCATGGAACATATGGATCCAAATCAGCCCCTTACGAAGCAACGCATAAACTAGGGTTTAAGCTTCTGTCACTCTAGCAACCCATCATCTACTTATTACTTCCCAATGCCTTCCTCTAGGCCCAAACAATGGTGAAGTGTCATGTAGTCGACGTTCACATAACACCACTAGAGGAGAGACAACATACGTCTCATCAAAATATCGAACGAATACCAAATTTACATGACTACTAATAGCAAGACTTCTCCCATGTCCTCAGGAACAAAAGTAACTACTCACAAATCATAAATATGTTAATAATCGGAGGGGTATTAATATGCATATAGGATCTGAACATATGATCTTCCACCAATTGAACCAACTAGCATCAACTACAAGGAGTAATTAACACTACTAGCAACCTACTAGCACCAATCCCGGACTTGGAGACAAGAATTGGATACAAGAGATGAACTAGGGTTTTGAGATGAGATGGTGCTGATGAAGATGTTGATGGAGATTGCCCTCTCCCGATGAGAGGAGCGTTGGTGATGACGATGGCGATGATTTCCCCCTCCGGGAGGGAAGTTTCCCCGGCAGAACAGCTCCGCCAGAGCCCTAGATTGGTTCCGCCAAGGTTCCGCCTCATGGCGGCGGAGTTTCGTCCGAGAAGATGGCTTATGATTTTTTTCCCATCGAAAGACTTCATATAGCAGAAGATGGTCACGGGAGGGACATCAGGGAGCCCATGAGGTAGGGGCGCACCCAGGGGGTAGGGCACGCCCCCACCCTCGTGGGCAGGGTGTGGCCCCCCTAGTGAAGTTCTTGCTCTCAGTATTTTTTATATATTTGGAAAACGTCTTCCGTGGAGTTTCAGGACTTTTGGAGCTGTGTAGAATAGGTCTATAATATTTGCTCCTTTTCCAGCCCAGAATCCCAGCTGCCGGCATTCTCCCTCTTTATGTAAACCTTGTAAAATAAGAGAGAATAGGCATAAGTATTGTGACATAATGTGTAATAACAGCCCATAATGCAATAAATATCGATATAAAAGCATGATGCAAAATGGACATATCAACCCCCCAAGCTTAGACCTCACTTGTCCTTAAGCAGAAAGCCAAAATCGAAAAATATGTCCACATGTTTAGAGATAGAGGCGTCGATAAAAATAAAATACGGACATGAGGGCATCATGATCATTCTTAGAACATCAACTTATATAATTATTGTCATATGATTTCTTATGCTAGAGTAATAATGAAATCACAATATCAAGTATGAATCGTAAACTTCATTGAAAACTAACAAACTATAATCTCAGTCATTGAAGCAAATGCAATTTATCATAACATAGGAAAGAGTCAATGTATAAGAGCTTTTCAGCAAGCCCCCATACTCAACTATCATATAGTCTTTCACAATTGCTGACACTCACGCAATACTTATGAGTATGGAGTTTTAATTGGACGCAGAGAAAGATAGGGGCTTATAGTTTTGCCTCCCAACGTATTACCTCAAGGGTAATGTTAACAGTAATAGTTCATGAAAACTCACATCCAATTAGCCATATATACCAGGATCTTTCCAAAATATTGTGCTTGCCAAAGGATAAAGTGTAAAAAGGACACCATGACTCTTATGCAATGTAGGAGATAAAAGTAAAAGATAGGCCCTTCGTAGAGGGAAGCAGAGGTTGTCATCGCTTTTATGGTTGGATGCACAAAATCTTAATGCGAAAGAACGTCACTTTATATTGCCACTTGTGATATGGACCTTTATTATGCAGTCTGTCGCTTTTATTACTTCCATATCACACGATCGTATAAAGCTTATTTCCTCCACACCAATCAATCATACATATTTAGAGAGCAATTTTTATTGCTTACACCGATGACAACTTACTTGAAGGATCTTACTCAATCCATAGGTAGATATGGTGGACTCTTATGGCAAGACTGGTTTAAGGGTATTTGTAAGCACAAGTAGTATCTCTACTTGGTGCAATGAATTTGGCTAGCATGAGGGGGAAAGGCAAGCTCATCATGTTGGAAGATCCAAGACAATATAATTTATCTCAGATGTAAGAAAACATAACCCATTACGTTGTCTTCCTTGTCCAACGTCAACTCTTTTAGCATGTCATATTTTAATGAGTGCTCACAATCATAAAAGATGTCCAAGATAGTATATCTATATGTGAAGACCTCTCTTTCTTTATTACTTCCTATTAATTGCAACGATGACCAAAACTATGTTTGTCAACTCTCAACAACTTTTATTCATCATACTTTTTTTATGTGAGCTCATTACTCTACATGAGATCCACATGATGTCTTTGTTTCTTTCTTTTTATTTCTTTCTCTTTTCTTTTATTCACTTAAGATCATGGCAAAAGAATCAAGCCCTTGACTCAACACTAATCTTTATTATATAGCTCACGGACTCGATTACATAGAAGAATTATAAAGCAAAACTCACAACTAGATCATACTATGAACTTTTATTCTAGTAGATCAAGATATTACCAAAAGGATAGAACTAAGAAAAACAGTAAAGATAAAAGTGATGGTGATACGATACCAGGGCACTCCCCCAAGCTTGGCAGTTGCCAAGTGGAGTGCCCATACCAGATACTCAGTTCTTCTTTGTTGGTGGAGATGGTGGTGATTTTGTTGATGGCGTAGGCTTCTTCCTTAATTTGCGCTTGAGGACAGAATTTTGGTCCCTTAGGTCCTCGATCTCCTGCTCCAGGCTCAGTATCTTTTTGCATAGTTCCTGCTTGTTCTCCCGCAAGAGGAGAAAAGGGATAAACTCGATCATAGGTTTGTTTACCCTATCCGGGAGGCTTGACTTTTTGAACTCCACATGCATGTCCCCAGGTTGAGGTAGTGGGACTTCATCTTCATCTGAGCTCGTCTCCTCCTTTCCCTTGGGTTCATAGTCCTCTTCTTCTTCCGTAGTCCAACTGCAATGCTCCCCATCCCCATAGACCTTAGGATCTGCAAGGTAATCAGCCACGTAGCTTTCTCCTTCCGAGTCCTGGGATGACATGTTGCTCTGTCTGTAGCAGGACAACTCAAAACAAAGACAAGAGATATTTGCGTGATACGGGAGTCAAAAACCCCGGAAGATTATATAATGAATTTTTACTGACCAAAATACATGTCATGTACGAAAACGGAGTCCTGAGAGCACACGAGGTGCCCACGAGGTAGGGGGTGCGCCCAGTAGGGTAGGGTGCGCCCTCCACCCTCGTGGAGGCCTCGTGTCCTTCCCGGACTGCTTCTTATTTTTCTATTTTTCTAAATATTCCAAAATGGAGAAATATTGCCTTAAAACGGTTTTGGAGTCGGTTTACTTACCGTACCACATACCTATTCCTTTTCGGAGTCTGAAACATTTCAGAAAGTGTCCATTATGTATTCCTCCAGAGTTACGGTTTCAATAACATTGGTTTCAAACTTTATGGGATTACCTGAGATAGAATGTTTGATTCTTTGACCGTTCACCACCTTTGGATTTGTGCCTTTGAAGTTGTTGATTTTTATGGCACCAGAACGATAGACCTCCTCGATAACGTAAGGACCTTCCCATTTAGCGAGAAGTTTTCCTGCAAAAAATCTTAAACGAGAGTTGTATAGAAATACATTAAACTCACACTTTTGTATCCTTTTGTCATGCCATCTTTTCACTTTTTCTTTAAATAACTTGGCATTTTCGTAGGCTTGGGTTCTCCATTCATCAAGTGAGCCAATATCAAATAACCTCTTCTCACCGGTAAGTTCAAAATCACAATTAAGTTCTTTAGTAGCCCAATAAGCCCGGTGTTCTAGTTCGAGAGGTAAGTGACATGCTTTTCCATCGGCCATTTTATACGGAGACATACCCATAGGATTTTTATAGGCAGTTCTATAGGCCCATAATGCATCATCAAGTTTCTTGGACCAATTCTTTCTAGACCTATTAACAGTCTTTTGAAAAATTAATTTGAGTTCTCTATTACTCAATTCTACTTGACCACTAGACTGAGGGTGATAAGGATATGCAATTCTATGATTAAAATCATATTTAGCAAGCATTTTACGGAAAGCACCATGAATAAAATGTGAACCACCATCAGTCATTAAATATCTAGGGACTCCAAATCTTGGAAAAATAACTTCTTTAAGCATTTTAATAGAAGTGTTATGATCAGCTATACTAGTTGGAATAACTTCTACCCACTTAGTAACGTAATCAACAGCAACTAAAACATGTGTATAACCATTAGAGGAAGGGAAAGGTCCCGTATAGTCAAAGACCCAAACATCAAATGGTTCAATAACAAGTGAATAATTCATAGGCATTTCTTGACGTCTACTAATATTACCAATTCTTTGACATTCATCACAAGATAAGACAAACTTACGGGCATCCTTGAAGAGAGTAGGCCAATAAAAACCAGATTGCAGTACCTTATGTGCAGTTCTATCTACAGCACGGTGTCCTCCGTAAGCTTCGGAGTGACACTTGCGTAGGATCTGTTCCTGTTCATGCTCAGGTACACAACGTCTAATAACACCATCTACTCCTTCTTTATAAAGATGTGGGTCATCTCAAAAGTAATGCCTCAAATCATAGAAGAACTTTTTCTTTTGCTGGTATGTGAAACTAGGTGGTATAAACTTAGCAACAATGTAATTAGCATAATCAGCATACCATGGAGCAGTATGAGAAGCATTTATGACATTTAATTGCTCATCAGGAAAGCTATCATCAATAGGTAGTGGGTCATCAAGCACATTTTCTAACCTATACAAGTTGTCTGCAATGGGGTTCTCAGCTCCTTTCCTATCAGCAATATGCAAATCAAATTCTTGTAGCAAGAGAACCCATCTAATAAGTCTAGGTTTAGCATCTTTATTTTCCATAAGATATTTAATTGCAGCATGATCAGTGTGAATAGTTACTCAAGAATCAACAATATAAGGTCTAAACTTATCACAAGCAAATACAACTGCTAAGAATTCTTTTTCAGTAGTAGCATAATTTCTTTGAGCATTGTCTAGAGTTTTACTAGGATACTAAATAACATTTAGTTTCTTATCAACTCTTTGTCCTAGAACAGCACCTACAGCATAATCACTAGCATCACACATAATTTCAAAGGGTAAATTCCAATCTGGTGGCTAAACAATAGGTACAGAAATCAATGCTTTCTTAAGTATTTCAAATGCTTCTACACACTCATCATCAAAGACAAATGGTATATCTTTTTGTAATAAATTAGTCAGAGGCCGAGAAATTTTTGAGAAGTCCTTAATGAACCTCCTATAAAAACTGGCATGACCAAGTAAACTTCTTATACCTTTGATGTCCTTGGGACATGGCATCTTTTCAATAGCATCAACCTTGGCTTTATCAACTTCAATACCTCTTTCAGAAACTTTATGCCCCAAGACAATACCTACATTGACCATAAAGCGACACTTTTCCCAATTCAAGACAAGATTAGTTTCTTCGCATCTCTGCAAAACTCGATCAAGGTTGCTTAAGCAATCATCAAAAGAAGATCCATAGACGGAAAAGTCGTCCATGAAAACCTCACAAATCTTTTCAAAAAAGTCAGAGAATATAGCCATCATGCATCTTTGAAAGGTAGTAGGTGCATTACATAAACCAAAAGGCATACGTCTATAAGAAAAAGTACCAAAAGGGCATGTAAAAGTAGTGTTTGATTGATCTTTGGCTGACACAGGTATTTGAGAGAAACCAGAATAACGATCTAGAAAGCAAAAATGTGTATGTTTGGACAATCTTTCTAGCATTTGATCGATAAAAGGTAAGGGGTAATGATCCTTTTTAGTAGCCTTATTTAATTTGCGGAAATCAATTACCATCCTATAACCTGTAATAATTCTTTGAGGAATCAATTCATCTTTATCATTAGGAACAACAGTAATAACTCCCTTCTTAGGGACACAATGGATAGGGCTTACCCACTGACTATCAGCAATGGGATAAATTATACCTGCCTCAAGGAGCTTTAGTATCTCCTTTCTTACCACTTCTTTCATTTTAGGATTCAGGCGGCGTTGATGATCATGAACTGGTTTAGCATCTTATTCCAAATTAATTTTATGTTGACATAGAGTGGGACTAATGCCCTTAAGATCATCAAGAATATACCCAATAGTAGCACGGTGCTTCTTCAGAGTTTTCAATAATCTCTCTTCCTCGTGCTCTGAAAGGTTAGCACTAATAATAACAAGATATATATATTTTTCTCATCAAGATAAGCATATTTAAGAGTATCAGGTAATGGTTTAAGCTCAAACACGGGATCACCCTAGGGTGGAGGAGGATCCCCTAGGATTTCAACAGGTAAATTGTTTTTCAGGATAGGTTCCTGTTTAAAGAATACTTCATCTATTTCCCTTCTTTCATTCGTAAACATATCATTTTCATGGTCTAGCAAATATTGTTCTAAAGGATCACTAGGAGGTACGGCAATAGAAGCAAGACCAATAATTTCATCCTTACTAGGTAATTCTTCTTCACGGTGTTGTCTAGTAAATTTAGAAAAATTAAATTCATGAGTCATATCATCTAAACCGACAGTAACAATATCCCTTTTGCAATCTATGTTAGCATTAATAGTATTTAAGAAGGGTCTACCAAATATAATGGGACAAAAGCTATCTTGGGGGGAACCAAGAACAAGAAAATTAGCAGGATATTTAGTTTTCCCACACAATACTTCAACATCTCTAAGAATGCCCATTCATGAAATAGTATCTCTATTAGCAAGTTTAATTGTAACATCAATATCTTCCATCTTAGCAGGTGCAATATCATGCATAACTTCTTTGTATAAGGAATAAGGTATTGCACTAGCACTGGCACCCATATCACATAAGCCATGATAACAATGATCTCTTATTTTAACAGAAATAACAGGCATGCCTACCACAGGTCTAGGTTTATCTATATCACGGGGTTTAGCAATTCTAGCAGTTTCATCACAGAAATCAATAACATGCCCATCTATATTATCAGACAAGAGATCTTTAACAATAGCAATATTAGGTCAACTTTAACTTGCTCAGGAGGTGTATATGTTTTACTATTGCTTTTACGAACCATAGTTGAAGCTTTATCATGATCCTTTATCCTAACAGGGAAAGGTGGTTTCTCAACATAAGAAGTAGGAACAATAGGATCATTATAAGTGATAGTCTTTTCTTCAACTTTAATAGGTGTAGCTACTTTTACTTCTATGGGAGGATGATATTTAAACCACTTCTCCTTGGGGAGATCAACATAAGTAGCAAAAGATTCACATAAAGAAGCTACTATCTCAGAGTCAAGTCCATATTTAGTGCTAAATTTACGAAAAATATCGGTATCCATAAAAGATTTAACACAATCAAAACTAGGTGTCATACCTGACTCCTTACCATTGTCGAGGTCCCAATCTTCAGAGTTGCGTTTAATTCTTTCCAATAAATCCCATTTGAATTCAATAGTCTTCATCATAAAAGAGCCAGCACAAGAAGTATCAAGCATGGTGCGATTGTTACCAGAAAGCCGAGCATAAAAATTTTGAATAATCATTTCTCTTGAGAGCTCATGATTGGGGCATGAATATAACATTGATTTAAGCCTCCGCCAAGCTTGAGCGATGCTTTCTCCTTTGCGAGGCCAAAAATTATATATGTAATTGCGATCACGATGAACAAGGTGCATAGGATAAAACTTCTGATGAAATTCCAATTTCAATCGTTTGTAATTCCAAGACCCCATATCATCACATAGCATATACCATGTCGATGCATCTCCCCTCAAAGATAAAGGGAAGACCTTCTTTTTAACAACATTTCCGGGTACACCTGCAAGCTTAAATAATCCACAAACTTCATCCACATATATCAGATGTTCATCAGGATGTTTTGTTCCATCTCCTAAAAAAGGATTAGCTAGCAGTTTTTCTATCATACCTGAAGGAACTTCAAAGCAAGCATTTTCATTTTCATTTTCATTTTCAGTAGGTTCAGTAGGTTGAGGAGCAACTCTTTGCTCTACTGGTCGGGGTGAAGATACCCCAAACAAGCCCCTTAGAGGATTACTTTCCATGGTAACAAGTGACAGTAAATTTCAGCACACTATATAAATTTTTCCTTACCAAATTCCACCTACCAAAGGCGCTTCACTCCCCGGCAATGGCGCCAGCAAAGAGTCTTGATGACCCACAAGTATAGGGGATCGATCATAGTCCTTTCGATAAGTAAGAGTGTCGAACCCAACGAGGAGTAGGAGGAAATGATAAGCAGTTTCCAGCAAGGTATTCTCTGCAAGTACTAAAATAAGTGCTAACCGATAGTTTTGTGATAGGATAATTTGTAAATAAGGTGCAGCAAGGTGGCCCAATCCTTTTTGTAGCAAAGGACAAACCTGGGCAAACTCTTATGTGATGTAAAGCGCTCCCGAGGACACATGGGAATATCGTCAAGCTAGTTTTCATCACGTTCATATGATTCGCGTTCGATACTTTGATAATTTGATATGTGGGTGGACCGGTGCTTTGGTGTTGTTCTTACTTGAACAAGCATCCCACTTATGATTAACCTCTATTGCAAGCATCCTCAACTACAACAAAAGTATTGAGGTAAACCTAACCATAGCATGAAACATATGGATCCAAATCAGCCCCTTACGAAGCAACGCATAATCTAGGGTTTAACACTACAAAAAAAGACACATCCATGACATTTTGGGCCGAACAATTTTTTTTTCTGTCATACATATGACACTTCTATGACGATAATTATGACAAAACCCGGTATCATCATAGATGTGGTGGGCTCCTACTTCTATGACAAAAAATCATGACAGAAAATGGGCTTTTCGTCCTGGGCGGGCCGGAGACGCAGATGCATGACATTCTTTGGGCTGTCCATGACAGAAAAAACCGTTGTAGAAGCGAGGGGGAGGAAAATTTCGGGGAGTTCCCGGTTACGGTGGGAGGTCGGGGACCGAGCAATGCGCGTTTCTCTCGTACACGTACGCGCGTGTGTGCGAGGCGTTGGCTCTAACTGAACCCGAGCGAGGCGTTGGGCTCTAACTAAACCCGAGCGATTGCACTGCAGGCTACGCATTACTGAACCCGAGCGATCGATCGATGGCTATTAAGTGAATCCGATCGAGCAATTCCTTCGCTACTGCTGCTAACTGAAGCCGATCGATGGGATGAACAATGAGCTTTGCGGGGGGTTTGGATGAACAGTGAGCGGTGGCGTTGCCTCTGGATGAACAGGACCCCGTGGTGTGGTGGAGGGCTGGATGAATGGTAGATGGTGGAGGGGTGCCCGTGGAGGGGTGGATGAGCAGGACCCCATGGTGTGGAGGGCTGGATGAATAGTAGACGGTGGAGGGGTGGTTGAACTGGACACCGTGGTGTGGAGGTCTGGATGAACAGTAGACGGTGGAGGGGTGCCGTGGAGGGGTGGTTGAACAGGACCCCGTGGTGTGGAGGGCTGGATGAGCAGTAGACGGTGGAGGGGTGGTTGAACAGTAGCCGGTGGAGTGATGACCCACAAGTATAGGGGATCTATAGTAGTCCTTTGGATGAGTAAGAGTGTCGAACCCAACGAGGAGCAGAAGGAAATGATAAGCAGTTTCCAGCAAGGTATTCTCTGCAAGTACTGAAATAAGTGGTAACAGATAGTTGTGTGATAGGATAAATTGTAACGAGCAACAAGTAACAAAAGTAAACAAAGTGCAGCAAGGTGGCCCAATCCTTTTGTAGCAAAGGACAAGCCGGAACAAACTCTTATAATAGGAAAAGCGCTCCCGAGGACACACGGGAATATCGTCAAGCTAGTTTTCATCACGTTCATATGATTCGCGTTCGATACTTTGATAATTTGATATGTGGGTGGATTGGTGCTTGGGTGCTGTTCCTACTTGAACAAGCATCCCACTTATGATTAACCTCTATTGCAAGCATCCGCAACTACAACAAAAGTATTAAGGTAAACCTAACCATAGCATGAAACATATGGATCCAAATCAGCCCCTTACGAAGCAACGCATAAACTAGGGTTTAAGCTTCTGTCACTCTAGCAACCCATCATATACTTATTACTTCCCAATGCCTTCCTCTAGGCCCAAATAATGGTGAAGTGTTATGTAGTCGACGTTCACATAACACCACTAGAGGCTAGACAACATACATCTTATCAAAATATCAAACGAATACCAAATTCACATGACTACTCATAGCAAGACTTCTCCCTTGTCCTCAGGAACGAACATAATTACTCACAAAGCATATTCATGTTCATAATCAAAGGGGTAATAATATGCATATAGGATCTGAACATGTGATCTTCCACCAAATAAACCAACTAGCATCAACTACAAGGAGTAATCAACACTACTAGCAACCTACTAGCACCAATCCCGGACTTTGAGACAAGAATTGGATACAAGAGATGAACTAGGGTTTGGAGATGAGATGGTGCTGGTGAAGATGTTGATGGAGATTGCCCTCTCCCGATGATAGGAGCATTGGTGATGACGATGGTGATGATTTTCCCCTCCCGGAAGGAAGTATCCCCGGCAGAACGGCTCTGCCGGAGCTCTAGATTGGATCCGCCAAGGTTCCGCCTCGTGGCGGCGGAGTCTCATCCTGAAAAGTTCCTCTCTATTTTTTCTCATCGAAAGGCCTCATATAGGAGAAGATGGGCATCGGAGAGCCACCAGGGGGACCACGAGATAGGGGGGCGCGCCCTAGGGGGGGCACGCCCCCACCCTCGTGAGCAGGGTGTGGGCCCCCTGGCCTTCATCTTTGGCATGGATTTTTATTTATTTCTTTTAAGACGTTCCGTGGAGTTTCAGGACTTTTGGAGTTGTGCAGAATAGGTCTCTAATATTTGCTCCTTTTCCAGGCTAGAATTCTAGCTGCCGGCATTCTCCCTCTTTATGTAAACCTTGTAAAATAAGAGAGAATAGCCATAAGTATTGTGATATAAAGTGAAATAACAGTCCATAATGCGATAAATATTGATATAAAATCATGATGCAAAATGGACGTATCAACTCCCCCAAGCTTAGACCTCGCTTGTCGTCAAGCGAAAAGCCGATAACAATAAATATGTCCTGATGTTTAGAAGTAGAGGCATCGATAAAAATAAAATACGAACATGAAGGCATCATGATTATTCTTATAACGGCAACATATATGGATTTTGTCATATGATTACTTATGTTCAAGTGATGATCTATTCACAATGCAAAAGTATAAATCATAAACCTTATTGGACTCCGACAAACTATAATCTCGGTCATTGAAGCAATTGCAATTTATCATAACATCGGAAAGAGTCTATGTCAGAGCTGAAAAACAAGTCCACATACTCAACTATCATTTAGTCCTCCATAATTGCTAACACTCACGCGATACTTGTGGTTACAGAGTTTTAATCGGACACAGAGAAAGATAGGGGCTTATAGCTTTGCCCCACAACCTTTTACCTCAAGGGTAATGTCAACAATAATGGTTCATGCTCCCCTACATCCAATTATATATATATATATATATATATATATATATATATATATATATATATATATATGATGTTCTTTCCAACATGCTGAGCTTGCGAAAGGATAAAATGAAAAAGGAAAGGTGAAGATCATCGTGACTCTTGCATAAGGTAGAAGATAATAATAAAGGATAGGCCCTTCGCAGAGGGAAGCAGAGGTTGCCATGTGCTTTTATGGTTTGATGTATAAAATCTCAATGCGAAAGAACGTCACTTTATATTGCCACTTGTGATATGAACCTTTATTATGCAGTCCGTGTCACATCCCTAGCTTTTGGCATTGCACTAGGGTAACTTCATGTGTGCATCATGTTAAACTTCGAAAGAAACTTGAAATGGGGATTGCCTAAACCCTAGCATTAAAGGAATTCACTAGGTTCAACCAAAATATTTCCAGTAAAACCAAATGGCTTTCAAAAATGTTCATCATTCTTGGAAAATGCTGGAAACAGTAACCAGAGGTGATGCACATTTTTCCATGACATATTGGGCTCTGGATTAAATCATACTCTATTTGCATTTGGGCATTTAAATGATATTAAATATTTTAAATGCTCAAATAATCATAAACTAAAATGTTTACTGTAGGTTATATTCCCAACAGTGATCATGAGTAGTTTCATGATTTTTGGAAGTGTCTAAGTATTTTTAATAAAGCCCTAAAGACTACTAAATAATAGAAAACAGAAACAAATAAAAGAGAGAAAAGGAATCGTACCTGGCCTCACCTGTGCAGCCCACCAACCGGCCCAACCCTGGGCAAAGCCAGCCCAGCCCACCAGGGGCTCCTCCTGTCGTCTTCCTCCCCTCGCCCCAAAGCAGCTGCTGTCGCCGCGAGAGAGCGCCCACGCAAGCCGCAGGCTCCAGCTCTTGCTTGCCACCTCCTGCCTATCCCTCGCGCCTGGAGACGCCCAGAGACCCCTGACCTCTCTCTCCCTCGCCCGCAACCTCTCCCCTCCCCTCTGCTCTCTCTCCATGGCCGACCGAATGAGCCGGAGCGCATCCACGCTGTTCACCGCAGCCACAACCACTCCCTTGCTCCTTCTCTGCGACCCCGAGCTCCGCATCTTCGCCCTCCTCGTCCACGCCGAGCCAAACAACTGAGGGAGCACCGCATCGCCATCCCGGACGCCTTCTTCAACCTCGGTGCCGGCGATCCCCGCCGCTTGATTCGTCACCATCAGGCCGTCCCCGAGCCCGCTGAGGCCGCCGTCCGACTCCCTGTGAGCTCCGCCGTCGTTACCCACTCTTCCACATGTCATTTCCTTGCCGTAGCGCCGTTCCCTGCCATGACCGAAGCTCACCGCCGCCTGGCTTTGTCGCCGCCGTGGCCTAAGCTCAAACCACCCGCGCCCTTGCACCGCACCGCGCTCCTGGTGCCTCCAGGAGGCCGCCTGGCCCCTCTACTCGCTCGCCTGCTCGCTGCAGCCCCGTGCCCGCATCTAGCCGAGCTCTGGCCGCCGCCGCGAGCTCGTCTCCGGCGAGTATAGGCCACCCCAGCCACTGTCGCTCGCCCAGTTGGATGCGACGCCCCTTCAGCTACCCGTAGATGCAAACCACGCGCAAAACCGAGCCCCGTAGCTGTTTTCCGGCAAGTTTCCGCCGCAGTTGAGGTCGCTGCTGGCCGAACTCCGGTGGGCTGACGTGGTCGCTTAGTTAGGCGCTAATCACCACTAATCCCTCTCTAACAGACACTGACAGGCGGGCCCCGCAGCGGGTCAAATCCCAGCCGACATGGGATTAACTCCCAGTTAACAGTGAACCAATGACATGCGGGACCCGGTCGTCAGGTTTGACCTGGTCAGCGTCAGTTGACTCGCTGACGTCATGCTTGCACAATGCTGACGCTATAAATCATTTTCTGGATTTAAGTCTATTCAGGAAATTCCAGAAAATGCCCAAAACTTCTAAAAATCATATAAAATCAACCGTAACTCCAAATGAAATAAATTATATATGAAAAATTATCAGAAAAATTCAAGGAATCCATCTGTACCATTTTCATGCATGTTAGAACAACTTAAGGCCACTGTTTAGGACAAATCAAATGAATGGTATTTAAATAACCACATGTGGAGTTTGAATTTGAACTTTGGGTTCAAACCAACTTCATTTAATTGTGTTGCTAGTTGCATTAGCTCAATCAACAACATATTGACATGTCATTATCATGCATCATGTTGTGCATTGCATTGATTGCGTTCCTTCTCTGTTGCCGGTGGTTGTCCCCTCTCGATAGACATTGTACAGACGCTGTGATCGTTTACACTGATGAAGACCCAATGATATCTTCAGAAGTGCCAGGCAAGCAAAACCCCCTAGTTCATTCCGATACAATCCCACTCTCTCGCTCCTGCTCTCTTTTACTGCATTAGGACAACACGATTCCTCTGTTACTTGTTGCGGTAGTTGAACCCCTTATCCTCTGCATGACCTGTCATTGCCACAGTAAATAGATGAAACCCACTAGCATGAGTAGGAGTTGTTTGAGCCCTGATGTGACTACTCATTCATGCTTGTTTGCCATGCCTGCTACTGCTTAGAGTTGAGTCAGGTCTAATTCATCGGGGATGAATCGGAGGTGTGTAAACATGTCCTACTATTGAGAGCTAAGTGTGTGAACACGAATTGGTAAAGGTAGTGGTGAGAGGCCATGTAGGAGTACATGGTGGGTTGTCTCATTGAAACCGTTCTTAGGAACTGAGTTCTGTGTCTGTGATCCATGAACAGCTACTACCACTCATTGGGATCATTAATTGACCCTCTCGGCTTCTTAATCACCCTAGTACTCTGTCCAGGAGTTGCAACTAGTTTCTGGTGTTTGTAGGATATGTGTTGGCGGCCGTGCGTAGCACTGACCCCAGGGGTGGGCTTTGTTGCGGTAGATACACCGTGGCCGGGCATGCCGGGCGCCCGTTTGGTGTCTCGGAACCCTGTACACATCGTTCGGGGCCGTATGTGGAAACCTCGACCGGACTCCCTGCGGATGGAACCTGGATAGGCGATAAACCTGGACTAGAGACTTGAGTGTTTAGGTAGGCCATGGCCGACACCCTCGTTGGGCTTCCGCTTGAAGGTTGCCGAGTACATGTCGTGTAAACGACGGTAAGTGGTGGGAGCGTGTGTGAAGAAGTACACCCCTGCAGGGTTATCATTATCTATTCGAATAGCCGGATTCCTCGGATATGGAAACTTGGACCCCTTGCATAGTTCATAGACAAGTGAAAGTGGATACTCTAAAATGTGCAAGATAAACGTGAGTGCTATGAATGGCGTTCTTGTAGGGGGGCGGGAGCGGATCCATAGTGGTGTATTGAATGGTGAATATGTGGACTCATGTGCGCCACCTCAAAAGAGTTGCTTGCAGTCATAGTTTAAGATAGCCACCGAGTCAAAGCTAGCTTGCTGCAGTTAAACTCCACCACCCCCCCCCTATTGATATCGATGCATATGTAGCTAGTTCTGATGTAAGTCTTGCTAAGTACTTTTGTACTCACGTTTTCTTAATTTATGTTTTGCAGAGAGACTTCAGTCTCGCTAGTAGTTTCGTGTGGACTTCGACGTTTAGCTTGATACCTCAGCTACGATCTTGTGCCCTCGGCAGGATCTGGTAGATAGTCAGGCTTCTTAGCCTTTTTCATTTGTAGATGTCTGTACTCAGATATGTTAAGCTTCCGCTTGTGCCTTGATTTGTATGCTATGATTGTTGGGTCATGAGACCCATGTTTGTAATATCTCGCTCCTTAGAGCCTAATAAATAAATACTTGAGTCGTAGAGTCTTGTTGTGATGCCATGTTGTATTTACACATATCGAGCATATTGTGTGTATGATTGAAATGCTTGGTATGTGTGGGATCCGACAATCTAGTTGTTTATCCTTGACAGCCTCTCTTATGGGGAAATGTAGTCTAGTGCTTCATTGAGCCATAGTAGTCCACTACAGCCCGGTTCACCGGAGTCTTGCTAGCCCAGCACTACTGCTCAGGACACTTGACTGGCCGGCATGTGTTTCACTTTGTTCCTGTGTCTGTCCCTTCGGGGAAATGTCACGCGGTGACATCCGGAGTCCTGTTAACCCAGTGCTACAGCCCGGATTCACACGCTACTGACCGACATGCCCGATATGATTCATGTATGCCTGTCCCCATAGGTTGGTGCCGCTTTGGGTTCACGACTAGCCATGTCGGCCCGGGTTCACTGTCATATGGATGCTAGCGACAGTATCATATACGTGAGCCAAAAGGCGCAAATGGTCGCGGGCCATGGTAAGGCGACACCCGTGGGAATACCGTGCGTGAGGCCGCAAAGTGATATGAGGTGTTACCAGCTAGATCGATGTGACTTGGAATCGGGGTCCTGACAGCTTTGGTATCAGAGCCTGACTGCCTGTAGGATTACCAAGCCAAGCTGGTCGAAGTCGTGTCTAGAAATGCTTTAGTTATGTAAGGGAATTGATTGTGGAAGGGAATGTAAGGCTCTTTTTACTCCTTTACCCTATGGCCTTCTAATCTGAGTCATCCTCTTCTCTTCTATGGGGATTAAGAACTAGGCTTCTCATCTTTCTATCAGGATCATGTGTTACTAATCCGTAGACTCTTAGGATTGTTGGTTTCAAGCCTCAGTTCAGTTCCTACTACTTCCATATGTTCATAGCTGGCCTTAGAATCTTGATATTGCACTTCTGAGTGGTCATGCCACTATTTGCAGGATGTCTAAAATCTTTTTGAGCATTTACAGCCGTTATGCTGTCCGAGTCATCACAGGTTTCTAGATAATCTGATGCATTTGCAATCCTTTCTTTCCGTTCCCGTTGTCCTTTATGGTCAGAATAAGCACACTAACCGGGGCGTTGAGGTAATTTATTTTCTCGACATATATGTCAGAGCTATTATTATGACCGTAGGTGTTCTAGGGAGTCACCTAGTAATCTAGCAATGCTTTGTATCCCCGGTGTGATGATTCTGGCCACCATTCTCGAAAGCATTCCGATGCCATTTAGTAGTAGGTATTCTACTCCTGGGTTCTTGACCCAAGATCCACTCTACTTACCTCGTGTTGATAGTGTTGCTCGTACCTTTAGGATATTAGTAATCTTTGTGATAGTCTTCGAGGTCCGTGGTATATCATTCTTCCAAATACCATGAACCATCCTTGGCAGAAATTCGTTTGAATCAAAAGATCACAACCAGAGTGCTCTTAATGAGTTCTCCATTCTACATTGTGAATCTGCCAGTTCTACTTTTTTGCATGGGTTATCCAGGAGAAATGTTGAGCTTTGCTCAACATTCTAATCTATGTATCCACAACTCAGAAAGATATATGTTCCCTTGAGTTGTCCCACTTCATTTGTATTCCAACCATCATCTATCAATTGATAGTCAGGAGTAATTGTGCATCCGTGTTATCGATGCTATCATTCTTGTGGTCCATTAAGCCATTCTATTTCAGAATGACTAGGAGAAACAAACTCCAGTACCTCGTCCACATCTAGGATTGGGTCAAAGTAGTTGTATCCCGCAGATCAAAATGCCAATCCAACTTTTGTTCTGTTCTACCACGGAGTATCACCCTCTTTCATAACAAGAGTATTGTGAGAATAGCACACACCCTCAAATGAATTCTTGACGCAGTGATACTTCTTGCCATCATTGTTCATTCCTCGGTTCCCATGTTATTGTAACTGGAATGCCGACAAGTGAACCATGATGTGTGAAATCAATACTCCTAGCAACTGTGTTGCTTGGTAGTTATGGACATTATTATCATTCTTAGCGTGTTGGTTATCGAATCACTATTCTAGGATTGATCGTGCTACCTTGTCCTTATTCCTGGTGCACTATTTGATCTTGGAGTTAGGATTGAATTCCTTGCTTATTTGATCATATCGTCTTGCCCTGAAAAGCAAGATTGTTCTCGAGCTTAGTGACATATCGGTGGTTCGTGATTTTCTGAATATCTTCTCGGAGGTATCACCAGGCTGTCACCTGATCGCTATGTTGAGTTCGTGATCAAATTGGTTTCTTGTAGCCACCCTCTTCTCCAAGAATCTGTGTTGGATACCCCTGAGCTAGTTGGTTAAGCTTAACAACAACTTGGAGAGTTGGAAGATAAAAGCTTGTCCTACCACGCTCATCCCTAAGGGATATCTTTTATCTGTGTTGAAGAAAGATAATATCTTCATCGATTGATCCACGTGATCAATTGTCGGCGCTATTGTCTTATCAATCCTTTGATTTGAGTGTGGGCTATCGTCAAATCAAATTAGAACCAATGATGTTCGTAATGTTATCTTACTCATGATTGATCCCTCGAGCATACACCATTACATCTTTTGGTCTGACCAATGCTATCACCATGTTCACATGATGGTGGAAGTCCAGTGATATGGAGATTCCGATGAGTTGCTGTTGAGCCCATCAGCAGCATTTTGTCTCCCCCATGATTCATGTTGAACATTATACTAGTGTTGAAAACTTTATAAGATTTGCCCTCATGTCCCGTTCATGAAGCATATGTCCGGTTGAAATATGTGACTTCCTCTAAGTCATGTGCATCTGATGCAAGTTGCCTCCGTGGATTCGAGAAAGCTTGTTTTGCTTCCTTTGGATTCATCCCAAGTTAGTCATGCATGTGCGAAGTATTCTATGGTTTGATAGGCTCGCTACCTCTAGTCCATATGTGTCCCTAGCACACCAAGCCACTGATTGATTTGTTCAAGGAGAAGAAGTTTCTTCTTAAGAGCTAGACTTACGCAAGGACTTCGATATCCTTGTTGATGGTTCCCCCTAAACTCGGTAGTGTTTCATTGTAAGACTACCAGGTGACCATGCTTGTCTAGGACAGCGTGTTCACATGCTTGTAGCAGAATCGGCTCATGTTTTGGAGCTTACTACCGTAGTTCATTCCCCCGAGAGTCTCGCAACGTCATCTTGTCGATTTGTGTTGCAAACTTTTATTCTTCTTTCTAGACTTGATGAATCTGGAATATCCTGACACCAACCAGATCTGAATCTCAGGCAGATATGATGGTTGGAACACACTCCAAAAACTATAATATTGCTCTCTCTATAACCGGTAAAGTGGATGTCGTGGCCAACACACCTAGCCGGAAGACCTATTATTGTAGTATCTTGATTGAGGAAGTTGGCCACCTCCCCATAAGGATTTCGTAGGATTTACTCCAGAAGTTGTTCCTTATGGATCTATTGTATTCTGAAGTCCGACCACTACTTGATGGCTATGTTGATGCTTTAAAGCATGACCATGGTAACCAGTACATCAAGGAGAACATTAGAAGCAAAGTGCTAAATGTCTCTCGGTCGATCATCCAGATTTCATTCCCCTGGCCTCGCTAAGGTGAAATCTGAGAAAGGGTTGTCCTTCTATGCATCTACATTGTCCATCACTATTCATCAAGGTAGTAAGATGTGTTGCCAGGATCCTCGACTCGGATGTTGGTAGAACCTTGATGAATATGGAAATGCTCAAGTTCTTGAGAGCACGCGAAATCACTAGGATTTATCATCGACATTAATTGGGATACGCTTTCAGTTTCCTCGGTTATGCTATAACCTTTCCGATAGTGGAATCGCTCTCTACTGTTGGGTTCTCCCCAGTTACTAGAATCAATCCCAACATTTGCATTTTGTCCCCAACTTGCACCCACCATTGTGCCCTTTCACTATGATCCGCCTTCTCAGCAGTTGTTGTCCAAGATCATCTTCAAAAAGCGGACCTACCATGGGTCCCATCCATTTTTGATGATAAGCAAAATCATCCATTGCATTGTCTCCAACCAGGTAGTCCACATCATTCATCCTAGTCCGAGTACGCCATTTCTTCGAGCTCTTTCAAACGATCAATTGAAAATTGCTTTAAGTTGGTATGAAGAGTTTCAATGATCTATGGATCAAAAGTAATTATTTTGCCACTTAAGGGAATAATCCAATGAGTCACCTTTCCCAAGGTGCCCCGTTACGGGATCATGGCAATTATTTCCTCGCCACATTGACACCATCCACCATCTTTCTAAGCGTGGAATTGCTGCCCACAAATCAGACCTCGTCGTTTGTTCTTCCATCCCTCTCGATGTGTTTTGTGTCTCAACTCGAGATGTTTCAACATCTCATTCCGCGAGTTGATCTTGTATAGCTCGATCTTCGAGAAGATCAATCCTAGTAAAGTTTCTTTCCATCGTCATCGCATGGATGAAGATCTCAAAAGTGAGGATATCAAGATCAATGTATGAAACGAATCAACAACCTTATGAGGTGCAGCTTGGATTGAGAAGACTGTGATAGTTTGTGACCTCCTTTCCGCATACCTCACGTCTTGAATCTCGGGACGAGATTCTTGTTTAGTGGGGGCGAGTTGTCACATCCCTAGCTTTTGGCATTGCACTAGGGTAACTTCATGTGTGCATCATGTTAAACTTTGAAAGAAACTTGAAATGGGGATTGCCTAAACCCTAGCATTAAAGGAATTCACTAGGTTCAACCAAAATATTTCCAGTAAAACCAAATGGCTTTCAAAAATGTTCATCATTCTTGGAAAATGCTGGAAACAGTAACCAGAGGTGATGCACATTTTTCCATGACATATTGGGCTCTGGATTAAATCATACTCTATTTGCATTTGGGCATTTAAATGATATTAAATATTTTAAATGCTCAAATAATCATAAACTAAAATGTTTACTGTAGGTTATATTCCCAACAATGATCATGAGTAGTTTCATGATTTTTGGAAGTGTCTAAGTATTTTTAATAAATCCCTAAAGACTACAGAATAATAGAAAACAGAAACAAATAAAAGAGAGAAAAGGAATCGTACCTGGCCTCACCTGTGCAGCCCACCAACCGGCCCAACCCTGGGCAAAGCCAGCCCAGCCCACCAGGGGCTCCTCCTGTCGTCTTCCTCCCCTCGCCCCAAAGCTGCTGCTGTCGCCGCGAGAGAGCGCCCGCGCGGGCTGCAGGCTCCAGCTCCTACTTGCCACCTCCTGCCTCTCCCTCGCGCCTGGAGACGCCCAGAGACCCCTGACCTCTCTCTCCCTCGCCCGCAACCTCTCCCCTCCCCTTTGCTCTCTCTCCCATGGCCGACCGAACGAGCCGGAGCGCACCGACGCCGTTCGCCGCGGCCACAACCACTCCCTTGCTCCCTCTGTGTGACCCCGAGCTCCGCATCTTCGCCCTCCTCGTCCACGCCGAGCCAAACAACCGAGGGAGCACCGCATCGCCGTCCCGAACGCCTTCTTCAACCTCGGTGCCGGCGATCCCCGCCGCTTGATTCGTCACCATCAGGCCGTCCCCGAGCCCGCTGAGGCCGCCATCCGACTCCCTGTGAGCCCCGCCGTCGTTACCCACTCTTCCCCATGTCGTTTCCTTGAAGTAGCGTCATTCCCCGCCATGACTGAAGCTCACCGCCGCCTGGCTTTGTCGCCGCCGTGGCCTAAGCTCAAACCACCCGCGCCCTTGCACAGCACCGCGCTCCTGGTGCCTCCAGGAGGCCGCCTGGCCCCTCTACTCGCTCGCCTGCTCGCTGCAGCCCCGTGCCCGCATCTAGCCGAGGTCCGGCCATCGCCGCGAGCTCGTCTCCGGCGAGTATAGGCCACCCCAACCACTGTCGCTCACCCAGTTGAATGCGGCGCCCCTTCAGCTACCCGTGGACGCAAACCACGCGCAAAACCGAGCCTCGTAGCTGTTTTCCGGCAAGTTTCCGCCGCAGTTGAGGTCGCTGCCGGCCGAACTCCGGCGGGCTGACGTGGTCGCTTAGTTAGGCGCTAATCACCACTAATCCCTCTCTAACAGACACTGACAGGCGGGCCCCGCAGCGGGTCAAATCCCAGTCAACACATGATTAACTCCCAGTTAACAGTGAACCAATGACATGTGGGTCCCGGTCGTCAGGTTTGACCTGGTCAGGGTCAGTTGACTCGCTGACGTCATGCTTGCACAATGCTGACGCTATAAATCATTTTCTGGATTTAAGTCTATTCAGGAAATTCCAAAAAATGCCCAAAACTTCTAAAAATCAAATAAAATCAACCGTAACTCCAATTGAAATAAATTATATATGAAAAATTATCAGAAAAATTCAAGGAATCCATCTGTACCATTTTCATGCATGTTAGAACAACTTAAGGCCACTGTTTAGGACAAATCAAATGAATGGTATTTAAATAGCCACATGTGGAGTTTGAATTTGAACTTTGGGTTCAAACCAACTTCATTTAATTGTGTTGCTAGTTGCATTAGCTCAACCAACAACATATTGCCATGTCATTATCATGCATCATCTTGTGCATTGCATTGATTGTGTTCCTTCTCTGTTGCCGGTGGTTGTCCCCTCTCGATAGACGTTGTACTGACGCTGTGATCGTTGACACTGATGAAGACCCAATGATATCTTCAGAAGTGCCAGGCAAGCAAAACCCCCTTGTTCATTCCGATACAATCCCACTCTCTCGCTCCTGCTCTCTTTTACTGCATTAGGACAACACGATTCCTCTGTTACTTGTTGCGGTAGTTGAACCCCTTATCCTCTGCATGACCTGTCATTGCCACAGTAAATAGATGAAACCCACTAGCATGAGTAGGAGTTGTTTGAGCCCTGATGTGACTACTCATTCATGCTTGTTTGTCATGCCTGCTACTACTTAGAGTTGAGTCAGGTCTGATCCATCGGGGATGAATCGGAGGTGTGTAAACATGTCCTACTGTTGAGAGCTAAGTGTGTGAACACGAATTGGTAAAGGTAGCGGTGAGAGTCCATGTAGGAGTACATGGTGGGTTGTCTCATTGAAACCGTTCTTAGGAACTGAGTCCTATGTCTGTGATCCATGAATAGCTACTACCACTCATTGGGATCCTTAATTGACCCTCTCGGCTTCTTAATCACCCTAGTCCTCTGTCTAGGAGTTGCAACTAGTTTCTGATGTTTGTAGGATATGTGTTGGTGGCCGTGCGTAGCGCTGCCGGGCATGCCGGGCGCCCGTTTGGTGTCTCGGAACCCTGTACACATCGTTCGGGGCCATATGTGGAAACCTCGACCAGACTCCCTGCGGATGGAACCTGGATAGGCGATAAACCTAGACTAGAGACTTGAGTGTTTAGGTAGGCCGTGGCCGACACCCTCGTTGGGCTTCCGCTTGAAGGTTGCTGAGTACATGTCGTGTAAATGACGGTAAGTGGTGGGAGCGTGTGTGAAGAAGTACACCCCTGCAAGGTTATCATTATCTATTCGAATAGCCGGATTCCTCGGATATGGAAACTTGGACCCCTTGCATAGTTCATAGACAAGTGAAAGTGGATACTCTAAAATGCGCAAGATAAGCGTGAGTGCTATGGATGGCATTCTTGTAGGGGAACGGGAGCGGATCCATAGTGGTGTATTGAATGGTGAATATGTGGACTCGTGTGCGCCACCTCAAAAGAGTTGCTTGCAGTCGTAGTTTAAGATAGCCACCGAGTCAAAGCTGGCTTGCTGCAGTTAAACTCCACCACCCCCCCTGTTGACACCGATGCATATGTAGCTAGTTCTGATGTAAGTCTTGCTGAGTACTTTTGTACTCATGTTTGCTTAAGTCATGTTTTGTAGAGAGACTTCAGTCTCGCTAGTAGTTTCGCGTGGACTTCGACGTTTAGCTTGATACCTCAGCTACGATCTTATGCCCTCGGCAGGATCTGGTAGATAGTCAGGCTTCTTAGCCTTTTTCATTTGTAAATGTCTGTACTCAGATATGTTAAGCTTCCGCTTGTGCCTTGATTTGTATGCTATGATTGTTGGGTCATGAGACCCATGTTTGTAATATCTCGCTCCTCGGAGCCTAATAAATAAATACTTGAGTCGTAGAGTCTTGTTGTGATGCCATGTTGTATTTACACATATCGAGCATATTGTGTGTATGATTGAAATGCTTGGTATGTGTGGGATCCGACACTCTAGTTGTTTATCCTTGGCAGCCTCTCTTATGGGGAAATGTAGTCTAGTGCTTCCTTGAGACATAGTAGTCCGCTACAGCCCGGTTCACCGGAGTCCTGCTAGCCCAGCACTACTGCTCAGGACACTTGACTGGCCGGCATGTGCTTCACTTCGTTCCTGTGCCTGTCCCTTCGGGGAAATGTCACGCGGTGACATCCGGAGTCCTGTTAGCCCAGTGCTACAGCTCGGATTCACACGCTGCTGACCGACATGCCCGATATGATTCATGTATGCCTGTCCCCATAGGTTGGTGCCGCTTTGGGTTCACGACTAGCCATGTCGGCATGAGTTCACTGTCATATGGATGCTAGCGACACTATCATATACCTGAGCCAAAAGGCGCAAACGGTCCCGGGCCATGGTAAGGCGACACCCGTGGGAATACCGTGCATGAGGCCGCAAAGTGACATGAGGTGTTACCAGCTAGATCGATGTGACTTGGAATCGGGGTCCTGACAGTCCATCGCTTTTATTACTTCCACATCACAAGATCGTATAAAGCTTATTTCTCCCACACCAATCCATCATACATATTTAGAGCAATTTTTATTGCTTTGCACGGATGGCAACTTACTTGAAGGATCTTACTCAATCCATAGGTAGATATGGTGGACTCTCATGGCAAAACTGGTTTAAGGGTATTTGGAAGCACAAGTAGTATTTCTACTTGGTGCTGAGAATTTGGCTAGCGTGAGGGGGAAAGGCAAGCTCAACAAGTCAGAGGAACCATGACAACATACTTTATCTCAGATATAAGAAAGACATAACTCATTACGCTGTCTTCCTTGTCCAACATCAACTCTTTAGCATGTCATATTTTAATGAGTGCTCCCAATCATAAAAGATGTCAATGATAATATATCTATATGTGAAACCTCTCTTTCCTTATTACTTCCTATTAATTGCAACAATGACCAAAGCTATGTCTGCCAACTCCCAACAACTTTTAATCATCATACTCTTTCTATGCGAAGTCATTACTCTCAATAAGATCAATATGAACTTTTTTGTTTCTTTTATTCTTTTCTCTTTTCTTTTATTCACCCAAGATCATGGCAAAATAATCAAGCCCTTGACTCAACACTAATCTTTATTATATATAGCTCACGGACTTGATTACATAGAGAGATCATAAAGCAAAACTCAAAACTAGATCATGCCATAAACTTTATTCTACTAGATCAAGATACTACTAATAGGATCGAACTAAGAAAAAAACAGTAAAGATAGGAGTTGTGATTGTGATACGATACCGGGGCACCTCCCCCAAGCTTGGCAGTTGCCAAGGGGAGTGCCCATACCCAGATACTCAATTCTTCTTTGTTGGAGGAGACGGTGGAGGTGATGGATAATCGCACATCGAGCGTGAGAGGTCCTCCAGCTTGCGAATAATGGCCTTGAGTGCGACAATATGCTCCTTCAACAAAAAATTTTCTTGTGTGAGATATTTGTTTTGTATACGAGCTAACTCAATCATCTTGAAAGCTTTGATCTTAGTTGGGGTAAGAAGGTTATGATCAAGTTGAAGGATGTCTTTTGCTGCCGGAGCTTGATCCTCTGTGGCCTTCTTGATCCTTTCATCCTTGTTGACCCTCGTGGGTTCTTCCCTCTTCAAATCTATCTTCGTTAGCCAAGCATCGTTGTCACCATTGTTGGAGGAGGGAGACGACATGATGCCTAGCCTGAGAAACCCTGACAGAAAATAGCTCGAAACAAGAATAGAGGAGGTTTACGTGATACCAGAGTCAAAACCTTCGGGAGAATATATAACGAATTTTTACCGACCAAAATACATATCGTGCAAGAAAACGGAGTTCGGAGAGCACACGAGGCGCTCACGAGGTAGGGGGCCGCGCCCAGGGGGGTAGGGCGCGTCCACCACCCTCATGGGGCCCTCGTGTCCTTCCCGGACTGCTACTTCTTTTCTATTTTTCTAAATATTCCAAAACGGAGAAATATTGCCTTAAAAATTGTTTTGGAGTCGGTTTACTTACTGTACCACATTACTATTCCTTTTCGGAGTCTGAAACGTTCCGGAAAGTGCCCCTTATGTATTCCTCCGGGGTTATGGTTTCAATAATATTGGTTTCAACATTTATGGGATTACCTGAGATACAATGTTTAATTCTTTGACCGTTTACCACCATCAGATTTGTGCCTTCGAAGTTGTTGATTTTTATGGCACAGGAATGGTAGACCCACTCGATGACGTAGGGGCCTTCCCATTTAGAGAGAAGTTTTCCTGCAAAAAAACTTAAACGAGAGTTGTATAGCAATACATAATCACCTACATTAAACTCACGCTTTTGTATCCTTTTGTCGTGCCATCTTTTAACTTTTTCTTTAAATAACTTGGCATTTTCATAAGCTTGGGTTCTCCATTCATCAAGTGAGCTAATATCGAATAACCTCTTCTCACCGGCAAGTTTAAAATCATAGTTGAGCTCTTTAATAGCCCAATATGCCTTGTGTTCTAGTTCGAGAGGTAAGTGACATGCTTTTCCATAGACCATTTTATATGGAGACATCCCCATAGGATTTTTCTATGCAGTTCTATAAGCCCATAATGCATCATCAAGTTTCTTAGACCAATTCTTTCTAGACCTATTAACAGTCTTTTATAAAATTAATTTGAGCTCTCTATTGCTCAACTCTACTTGACCACTAGACTGTGGGTGATAAGGAGATGCAATTCTATGATTAACATCATACTTAGCAAGCATTTTACGGAAAGCACCATGAATAAAGTGTGAACCACCATCAGTCATTAAATATCTAGGGACTCCAAACCTCGGGAAAATAACTTCTTTGCGCATTTTAATAGAATTATTATGATCAGCACTACTAGTTGGAATAGCTTCTGCCCACTTAGTAACGTAATCAACAACAACTAAAATATGTGTGTATCCATTAGAGGCAGGAAAAGGTCCCATATAATCAAAACCCCAAACATCAAACGGTTCAATAACAAGTGAATAATTCATAGGCATTTCTTGACGTCTACTAATATTACCAATTCTTTGACATTCATCACAAGACAAGACAAACTTACGGGCATCCTTGAAGAGAGTAGGCCAATAAAAGCCAGATTGCAATACCTTATGTGCAGTTCTATCTCCAGCGTGGTGTGCTCCATAAGACTCGGAATGACACTTGCGTAGGATCTATTACTGTTCATACTCAGGTACACAACGTCTAATAACACCATCTACTCCTTCTTTCTAAAGATGTGGGTCATCCCAAAAGTAATGCTTCAAATCATAGAAGAACTTTTTCTTTTGTTGGTATGTGAAGCTAGGTGGTATAAACTTAGCAACAATATAATTAGCATAATCAGCATACCATGGAGTACTACGAGAAGTACTTATAACATTTAATTGCTCATCAAGAAAGTCATCATTAATAGGTAGTGGGTCATCAAGATTATTTTCTAACCTAGACAAGTTGTCTGCAACGGGGTTCTCAGCTCCCTTTCTATCAACAATATGCAAATCAAATTCTTGTAGCAAGAGAACCCATCTAATAAGTCTAGGTTTAGCATCTTTTTTTCCATAAGGTATTTAATAGCAGCATGATCTGTTTGAATAGTTACTTTAGAATCAACAATATAAGATCTGAACTTATCACAAGCAAATACAATTGCTAAAAGTTCTTTTTCAGTAGTAGCATAATTTCTTTGAGCATTGTCTAGAGTCTTACTAGCATAATGAATAACATTTAATTTCTTATCGACTCTTTACCCTAGAACAGCACCTACAGCATAATCACTAGCATCACACATAATTTCAAAGGGTAAATTCCAATCAGGGGGCTGAACAATAGGTGCAGAGACTAATGCTTTCTTAAGTATTTCAAATGCTTCTACACAATCATCATCAAAGATAAATGGTATATCTTTTTGCAATAAATTAGTCAGAGGCCGAGAAATTTTTGAGAAGTCCTTAATGAACCTCCTATAAAACCCAGCATGACCAAGGAAACTTCTTATACCTTTGATGTCCTTGGGACATGGCATCTTTTCAATAGCATCAACCTTGGCTTTATCAACTTCAATACCTCTTTCAGAACCTTTGTGCCCCAAAACAATACCTTCATTAACCATAAAGTGGCACTTTTCCAAATTCAAGACAAGATTAGTTTCTTCACATCTCTGCAAAACTCGATCAAGATTGCTCAAGCAATCGTCAAAAGAGGAACCATAGACAGAAAAGTCGTCCATGAAAACCTCACAAATCTTTTCACAAAAGTCAGAGAATATAGCCATCATGCATCTTTGAAAGTTAGAAGGTGCATTACATAAACCAAAAGGCATACGTCTATAAGCAAAAGTACCAAAAGGGCATGTAAAAGTAGTCTTTGATTGATCTTTAGCCGACACAGGTATTTGAGAGAAACCAGAATAACCATCTAGAAAGCAATAGTGTGTGTGTTTGCATAATCTTTCTAGCATTTGATCAATAAAAGGTAAGGGGTAATGATCTTTCTTAGTAGCTTTATTTAATTTGCGGAAATCAATTACCATCCTATAACCTGTGATAATTCTTTGTGGAATCAATTCATCTTTATCATTAGGAACAACAGTAATACCTCCCTTCTTAGGGACACAATGGACAGGACTTACCCACTCACTATCAGCAACGAGATAAATTATACCTGCCTCCAAAAGCTTGAGTATTTCTTTTCTTACCACTTCTTTCATTTTAGGATTCAGACGTCGTTGAGGATCACGAACTGGTTTGGCATCTGCTTCCAAATTTATTTTATGTTGACATAGAGTGGGACTAATGCCTTTAAGATAATCAAGAGTATATCCAATAGCAGCACGATGCTTCTTCAGAGTTTTCAATAATCTTTCTTCTTCATGCTCTGAAAGGCTAGCACTAATAATAACAGGATATATCTTCTTTCATCAAGATAAGCGTATTTAAGATTATCAGGCAAAGGTTTAAGCTCAAACACGGGATCACCCTTGGGTGGAGGAGGATCCCCTAAAATTTCAACAGGCAAGTTGTGATGCAGAATAGTTTCCTATTTAAAGAATACTTCATCTATTTCCCTTCTTTCATTCATGAACATATCATTTTCATGGTCTAGCAAATAGTGTTCTAAAGGATCACTAGGAGGTACGGCAATAGAAGCAAGACCAATAATTTCATGCTTACCAGGTAATTCTTCCTCACGATGTTGTTTACTAAATTTAGAGAAATTAAACTCACGAACCATATCGCCCAAGCCAACAGTAACAACATTCTTTTCACAATATATCTTAGCTTTAACAGTGTTCAAGAAGGGCCTACCAAATAAGATGGGACAAAAGCTATCTTGTGGGGAAGTAAGAACAAGAAAATCAGCAGGATATTTAGTTTTCCCACACAAGACTTCAACATATCTAACAATTCCAATTGGTGCAATAGTATCTCTATTAGCAAGTTTAACTGTGACATCAATATCTTCTAACTCAACAGGTGCAATATCATGCATAATTTCTTTGTATAAGTCATGAGGTATAACACTAGCACTAGCACCCATATCACATAAGCCATGATAATAATGATCTCCTATTTTAACAGAAATAACAGGCACGCCTACCACAGGTCTATGTTTATCTTTAGAACAAGGTTTAGCAATTCTAGCAGTTTCACCTTTGAACTGAATAACATGCCCATGAATATGATCAGACAAGAGATCTTTAACAATAGCAATATTGGGTTCTACTTTAACTTGCTCAGGAGGTGTATATGTTCTAATATTGCTTTTACGAACAACAGTTGAAGCTTTAGCACGATCCTTTATTCTAACAGGGAAAGGTGGTTTCTCAATATAAGAAGTAGGAAAAATAGGATCATTATAAGTGATAGTATTTTCTTCAACTTTAATAGGTGCAGCTACTTTTACTTCTATGGAAGAAGTAGGAAAAATAGGATCATTATAAGTGATAGTCTTTTCTTCAACTTTAATAGGTGCAGCTACTTTTACTTCTATGGGAGGATGATATTTAAACCACTTCTCCTTAGGGAGATCAACATAAGTAGCAAAAGATTCACAGAAAGAAGCTACTATCTCAGAGCCAAGTCCATATTTAGTGCTAAACTTACGGAAAATATCGGTATCCATAAAAGATTTAACACAATCAAACTTAGGTGTCATACCTGACTCCTTACCTTCGTCGAGGTCCCAATCTTCAGAGTTGCGTTTAATTCTATCCAATAAATTCCATCAGAATTCAATAGTCTTCATCATAAAAGAGCCAACACAAGAAGTATCGAGCATGTTGCGATTGTTTTCAGAAAGCCGAGCATAAAAACTTTGCACAATTATTTCTCTCGGGGTCTCATGATTGGGGCATGAATATAACATTGATTTAAGCCTCCCCCAAGCTTGAGTGATGCTTTCTCCTTCGCGAGGCCAGAAATTATATATATATATATATATATATATATATATATATATATATATATATATATATATAATTGCGATCACGATGAACAAGATGCATAGGGTAATATTTTTGATGAAATTCCAGCTTCAATCTTTTATAGTCCCATGATTTCATATCATCACATTGCCTATACCATATCAATGCGTCTCCCTTCAAAGATAAAGGGAAGACCTTCTTCTTAGCAACATCATTGGGTATACCTGCAAGCTTAAATAATCCACAACCTTCATCCACATATATTAAATGCTCATCAGGATGCTTTGTTCCGTCTCCTGTAAAAGGATTAGCTAGCAGTTTTTCCATCATAGCCACAGGAAATTCAAAAGGAGTTTCATTTTCAATAGGTTCAGTAGGTTGAGGAGCAACTCTTTGCTCTATTGGACAGGGTGAAGATACCCCGAACAAGCCCCTCAGAGAATTACTTTCCATAGTAACAAGTGACAGTAAATTTCAGCACACTATATAAATTTTTCCTTACCAAGTTCCACTTACCAAAGGCGCTACACTCCTTGGCAACGTCGCCAGAAAAGAGTCTTGATGACCCACAAGTATAAGGGATCTGTCGTAGTCCTTTCGATAAGTAAGAGTGTCGAACCCAACGAGGAGCAGAAGGAAATGATAAGCGGTTTCCAGCAAGGTATTCTCTGCAAGTACTGAAATAAGTGGTAACAGATAGTTGTGTGATAGGATAAATTGTAACGAGCAACAAGTAAAAAAAGTAAACAAAGTGCAGCAAGGTGGGCCAATCCTTTTGTAGCAAAGGACAAGCCGGAACAAACTCTTACAATAGGAAAAGCGCTCCCGAGGACACATGGGAATATCGTCAAGCTAGTTTTCATCACGTTCATATGATTCGTGTTCGATACTTTGATAATTTGATATGTGGGTGGACCGGTGCTTTGGTGTTGTTCTTACTTGAACAAGCATCCCACTTATGATTAACCTCTATTGCAAGCATCCGCAACTACAACAAAAGTATTAAGGTAAACCTAACCATAGCATGAAACATATGGATCCAAATCAGCCCCTTACGAAGCAACGCATAAACTAGGGTTTAAGCTTCTGTCACTCTAGCAACCCATCATCTACTTATTACTTCCCAATGCCTTCCTCTAGGCCCAAATAATGGTGAAGTGTTATGTAGTCAACATTCACATAACACCACTAGAGGCTAGACAACAAAGATCTTATCAAAATATCAAACGAATACCAAATTCACATGACTACTCATAGCAAGACTTCTCCCTTGTCCTCAGGAATGAACGTAATTACTCACAAAGCATATTCATGTTCATAATCAGAGGGGTAATAATATGCATATAGGATATGAACATATGATCTTCCACCAATTAAACCAACTAGCATCAACTACAAGGAGTAATCAACACTACTAGCAACCTACTAGCACCAATCCCGGACTTTGAGACAAGAATTGGATACAGGAGATGAAATAGGGTTTGGAGATGAGATGGTGCTGGTGAAGATGTTGATGGAGATTGCCCTCTCCCAATGAGAGGAGCGTTGGTGATGACGATGGTGATGATTTCCCCCTCCTGGAAGGAAGTATCCCCGGCAGAACGGCTCTGTCGGAGCTCTAGATTGGATCCGCCAAGGTTCCGCCTCGTGGCGGCGGACTCTCGTCCCGAAAAGTTCCTCTCTATTTATTTCTCATCAAAAGGCCTCATATAGGAGAAGATGGGCATCGGAGAGCCACCAGGGGCCCACGAGGTAGGGGGCGCACCCTAGGGGGGCGCCCCCCACCCTCGTGAGTAGGGTGTGGGCCCCCTGGCCTTCATCTTCGGCGTGGATTTTTCTTTATTTCTTTTAAGATGTTCCGTGGAGTTTCAGGACATTTGGAGTTGCGCAGAATAGGTCTCTAATATTTGCTCCTTTACCAGACCAGAATTCCAGCTGCCGGCATTCTCCCTCTTTATGTAAGCCTTGTAAAATAAGAGAGAATAGACATAAGTATTGTGATATAAAGTGAAATAACAGTCCATAATGTGATAAATATCGATATAAAAGCATGATGCAAAATGGACGTATCATGGAGTAGCGCGCGGTGGAGGCTGGATGAACAGGAGCCCGTGGAGGCTGGATGAATAGGAGCCCGTGGAGGCTGGAGGAGGTCGACGGTGGAGATGAACAGTATCCCGTGGAGTCCCGTTTTGCGGTACGCCACACCCCTCCCGATGAATAGGACCCCCGTTTTGACCGTGGCGCTCCAACACAAGTCTGTTTCCTCCGTTTTGCGGTACGCCACACCCCTCCCGATCAACAGGACCCCCGTTTCGACCGTAGGAGGTCCGTTTCCTCCGTTTTGCAGTACGCCAGACCCCTACCGATGAACAAGATCCCATTTCGAACGTGGCCGGTCGAACACAAGGCCGTTTCCTCCGTTCCGCGGTATGCCACGCCTCGTTTCCATCGCCTGTTCCATCCAAGCCCTCCCGATGAACACGACGCATTCCGTTGCCTCCCCATGAACACGACGCATCCCGTTGCCTCGCCATGAACACGACGATGACGATGTTTCTCCGTTCCGACTCATCCATGTACACGAGCCGTCGTCGTACGTATGCGCGAGTAGGCGTTCGAGACCCCGCCCATATGTACACATACGTGGCCGTATTTTCTTTCTTGCACCCTGGCCGCTGTACGTACGTGTAAATGCTACGTGCGCGCCTCTACTACGACACGTGCGCGCCTCTACATCGACCAATATGTACATACACGTTCGCGACCAGAATGACAACGCTACGTATGCTTCGACCAGGTGGGTCCCGACTGTCAGGCACTTCCTTGCCTGCGAAGATGTAGCTGGTCGGCCCCAGCAGTCAGGGGCGAATAGTTTTGTTTTTTTGCCCGGACGCACTTCCTTGTGTGTGAAGATGTAGCTGGTGGGTCCCAGCAGTCAGGGGGAATCGTTTTTTTCACGAAATACGGTGGCCCGTCCGATGGGTCCCGCTGTCAGGTGGAGGAATAATTATTTTGCACGTAATAAGGAGGCACTTCCTTGCTGCAGCCGTCGACCCAGCTGTCAGCCTCTCCACGTACAGTCCACGTCTGATGGAAGCCATTCCTTGACCATGTTGACCACGCCGCGCCGAGAGCACCAGGGCGGTGGACGGCGGCGAGGCCTAGGAAGGGGACGACGCGGAGCCGGGGAAGACGCGGCAGTGGATGCCCACGCGTAGAGGAGTACGAGGGTTCACTGGTTCGCAATGGTGTGACGCTGCCGTTGCCGCAGAATAACAGGGGGTGTGGGTGAGTAGAGGGATGGCCTGGCCAGCGGTGGGAGTAGTAGGGGGCGGTGAGGCCTCCGCCACATCGCAGCCCGCCACGGGAGGCAGGAGCACGAGGCACGACTAGCACTGGTTTGGGCGGCTTGAGCAAGAAGACCAGAGGTTGAAGAAGCACTACGCCCGTTGGATGGACATCGTACGGTCACTGGAGCTAGAATCGTGCATATTGACTAAGTTGACAAAGCCCTCCGTCCCCGTCTACTTAGTAGGCCCACAAGTCAGCCTGCCATTATACTGGGTCCCAGCTAACAGGGGGAGTATTCATTTTTTTGTGCGTAATAAGGAGGCACTTCCTTGCGTGCGAAGATATAGCTGGTGGGTCCGAGCTGTTGCCAGCGGTAACGTTTTTTTCATGAAATACAGAGGCCCTTTCGGTGGGTCCCTGATGTCAGGTGGAGGAATCATTATTTTGCACGTAATAAGGAGGCATTTCCTTGCATGTGGCCGTGGACCCAGCTATCGGTGTCGGGTGGTTGGTGCGACATATGCCAACGGGTGGCTTATCATTGTAGGAGCCAATAAAACATCGCCGGTGCCTGGAAACGGGATAAGGCAAAGACATGCATGCCGGCGGATCTTACCCAGCTTCAGGGCTCTCCGTGGAGATAACACCCCTACTGCTGCTCTGCGGGGTCTCCGCATGGTCACTAGATCGATAAGTAGCTACAAGAGGCTCCATGAGCTGTTCGGTGAAAGGATGAAGAAGGGCAAGGCTAGCTCGCTTCTCCTCTCGATGTGGTGTCTAAAACTACTGAAAAGGATCCCCCTGCATGGGTGCCCTGGGGGGTTTATATAGGCCTACCCCCTAGGGGTACAATGGTAATCCGGCTGGGCGTGGGCCCTAGCCGTCTGTGTCTACGCTCGCCGGCTTCTCCGTCGACCAATGGGGCCCGCCGAATGGTGGACCCCGCCGGCTACCGGCCTTCTGATCGATAGGCCGGTCCCACCGCTCGGGGGTCTTGTCGGAGGCTGGTTACTATTGCCTCGCCTTTGGTGACGAGGGCTTTGTCGTGGTAAGCATGGCTACAGTCCTACCGCCGGGCGGCTTATCGCTGTAGCCTTACCTCATCTTATCTCCTTAATGAGGCGCCTCCTTCGAGGGAGTGAACTAGCCGGCTATTGGGAGTCAGCCATACCCCAGGCCGACTGGAGGAGGCCCGGCCGCCTTTAGGCGTCTCCCTAACTGAGGGGGCCCGCCACCCACGGGTCGTACTGACAGCTCGCCGTGGGTGACGTCATGGTCAACATGGCAACAGTGCCGCGTCGGACGGGTGATGGCCGCCCCGTACGGCGCACTATGGTCATGCGCGTTCCGGGATTCGGGGGTGGCAGGCTTCACTGTAGCCACGCCCCGTCTCATCATCGTTATGTGGGTGCAGACTCTAAGGGCACGATCTTGGCCGCCTGCTGGAGGGGGGGCGGCTTCTTGGAGTCGGCATTCTCACGGCCGACTTCTTGGAGCCGGCCCTCTCGTGGCTTTCTTTATGAGGTTTTTAGGGCCGGGCCACCTTCTTGCAGCCGCCCTGAAAGGTAGCCGGCTGGGGGAAGGCGGCCCCATGCCTTAGATGCTTGAAGGCTCGATCCGCCTATAATTTTGCTGAAGAGCCAGGGGGAGCCGGCTAGGCTACCCGTGGTTATTTACTCCCACAGTAGTCCCCGAAGCTGGTTGGGCTCCGAGGCAGAAAAAAGACGAGAAGCTCAATCAGCTTCCTATCTTGAGGAGCCGGAAGCTGGGAGCCAGCTTTGATCAGGTGCGCCGTTTTCTGAAGGGCTTCGAAGCTTGAAGGGGGGAACCAGGCAGTGCGCGAGTCAGGCTGCGAGCTGACCGCTTGCCGCCTGTGCGCCACATGGCACCCTACGGCTGGAAGGACCTGCCAGCCCACGCGCGTGACGGGACGATGCCGCAGTCCGGGGCCCGCCACCGCCGGGCCTCGGTCCACGCGCGGATCTTCTGCAGCCCGGATGGAGCGCGCGCCTCCCAGCGGCGGTTACCGCATGCTGTTAAGGCACAATAATCATGGGACGTGGGGGAGTGGGCGCAATTAATCCCACGTCCCCCACGCCTCGCCTCCTCGGCTTTGCCGCACGAGGATATAAGTAGGGGGAGGAGGGGGAGCGGCAGACGCTTGCACGCTCGCCCTTGCTCCGCCCCTTCCTTCTTCTTCTTCTTCCGCCTCTTTGTCGCCACAGCTTCCTACCGCCGCCCGGCTCTAACGCCAATCTTCTTGGCTCGCCGTTGCTCAGCCGTGACAGGGCCGCGCGCTCTCCGCCGCCGCGCCTTTCTCGTCGCCGCGCCGTCCCCATGGCGCTGTCGAGCTCCTGGGATGGCTCCAACATCCATGACGACCACGTCGAGTTCCTCCGCCAGACGTGGCGGCTGCTCGGCGCGAACTATGTGCGGGTCCGTCTCGCGCCGGAGACGGAGATCTCACCGGCGCCGGAGGACGGCAAGCAGGTAATCTTCCGCTCGCACTGCCTGCGGGGCTTCGGCCTACCGGCGAGCGGGTTCTTCCGCTCCTTCCTCAAGTTTTATCATCTTCAGCCGCATCACCTCACTCCAAACGCGGTGATGCTATTGTCGGCCTTCGTCGCCCTGTGCGAGGGCTTTCTTGGCGTCCTCCCCACCCTCGAACTCTAGGGGGAATTCTTCTAGTGCAAGCTTGGCACTGTCATCGCGGGCGTGCCCGCCCCATGCGGCGCCTTCATCGCCATGCGGAGGACGAGCGACAACAATCCATTTCCGCCCATCCCGCTGATCCAGTCGGTGAAGCTCTGGCAAAAATCTTACTTCTACGTGAAGAACATCACTCCGCAAGGCGACTTCATCAATCTGCCAGCTTACATAGCTGGCCTGCTGGCTGGGAGGCAGCCCTCATGGTCCTACCGGGCCAGGTCGCTGTCTCAGGGTGGGGCCTCCGCTGTTGCACGGCTCCGGGTGATGATCCAGTCGGAGGGCCTGACCGGGGCCGACCTGGTGGCCGTCTTTGTGGAGCGCCGGGTGCTCCCGCTCCAGGGCCGACCTCACATGATCTGCTAGATGAGTGGCCGCTTCGACCCGTGCCGGCTAAGCACCAAGGAGATGCCTCACGGTGTCTTACATGGTGAACTATATTTCCAACTGCAAGCTCACCGAGGAGTGGCAGTACGGCAAGGAGCCGTACTCTCGCGCCAATCCTCCACCTACGGTAAGTTTCTCTTCTTTTCTTCTTTCCATGTTGCCGGGTTCGTGATGACTGACTCCTGACCAGTCGGCTTGTTTTCGGCAGATTCCCATGCTTCCGCCGGCAACCGGGGCTGCGGGGGTGGAACGCCAGTTCCTCCCCGACCGCACGGTGGACGGTGTTGACGACCCGGACCTGGGGGCGGCCGCCATGGAAGATGACGTCGTAGGGGGAGGCGGCGAGGCAGGCGGCTCTGAGGTCGGGGCCGCCTTCAAGGACTGGCCGAATGATGACGAGACCGAAGTTAATCCGCGCCGCCGACCGGCGCCCGATCATCAAGGCGCGGGCCCATCTGCCGCACCGGCTGCTCATGGTGGCGCGCATAAACGCCGACCGCGTCGACCCACTTCAGCAGTCGGCCAAAGAAGCCCAAGAGTACCGCAGCAGCGACCAAGCGGGACGAAGTGGCTGCGAAGGCGGCCCGCTTCCGCAAGGTGGTGAAGCAGCCGCAGGCTGTTTCATCGTAAGTGTCATTTTTCTTACGCCTTTCTTTTTCTTCTTCGGTTGATATTCTTCTAAGCCCTCTTCTTGACTTATCAAACAGGGCCCCGCTTTCTCTCGGTCGGGCCTCTGCTGCCTCCATAGTCGGAGCCGTGGGAGGGTCTTCAAGCTCCCGCCGTGTGGATCCCCGTGCCGATCTCCTAGAGGCGATGGAGCGGAACGTGCGGGAGGCGCGGGAGGAGCGGGGGGCGGAGGAGCGGATGGCGGTTCGGGAGGTGAGGGAGAAGTTGGTGGAGGTGCGAGCCAACGCGGCTGCCAAGGCCCAGGCGGAGGCCGCGGCCGCGGAGAGGGAGGCGGAAGCCCTGCAGAACCAGCCTCCGCAGCTCGTCATCCCCCTTCGCGCCACGGCTCCCGACATCCCAGTGCCCCCGACGGAGGAGGCCGGCCGCGGCCAGCAGGTGATGGAGAGGGAGGCGGTGCCGTCGCCGCCGACTGGAACGGGCCAAGGTGGCCGGCCCGACGCGCCGCCCGTGCAGCCGGCCGGAGGTGAGCCAACTGTGGGGGCGGACCTTGTGGTCCTGTCGCTGTCTCGTCGGCGCGCAGGGAAGGCGACTTCAGCGCCGGAGCCGCAAAAGGCTGCGGGCGCCAGCCCGTCGGCCCAGGACCCGGAGGCGGTCGGCGACAGCTTGTCCGGGTGGACGCCGGGCGGTGGGACGACCGCGCTGAACGTGGCGGCGCAGGACGTCCGGAGCCGGCTTCAGGCCCAGGCCGCCGCGCTGAAGCAGTATACTCAAGAGTTTCTCACGACTCGAACAGTTATTCAGGTGAGTCCTCCCGCCTTTCGTTGATTGCTCCTGATTTCTTCCGTGGGGGCACGTCAGCGCACCCACTGGGTGTAGTCCCCGAGTTCTGAGTCGGCTGCTGAGCAGGCGGCTTGGAACTTCTTAGTAGACTTTGATTGCCGTCTTTTTCTTACTCGCATCTCTTGTCTTATCTGTAGGAGTACCACAACCTCCGCGCAGCTACTTTCAACTCCCAAGCCCAGGAGTTGGATCAGAAGGCCGCTGACCTGACCGAGAGCCGGAGTAAGTGCTTCATCTTTTATCTCAAGTGGGGGCGCGTCAGCGCACCCACTGGGTGTAGTCCCCGAGATTCGGGCCGACTGCTGAGCAGTCGGGTCGGATCTTTTCCTGACGACTTCTTTCTTCGTATCTGCAGGGGACAATGCTGACTTGAGGGACCAGATAAGCAGAGCCCAGTCCGCCCTTCGCGCCAAGGAGGCCGAGTGCGCCACCCTGGCTCAGGAGCGCGATCGCCTGACCAAGAAACTGGCCGACCAGGAGGAGAGCCACAAGGCGGCCCTGACGGCGGTGCAGGACAGCGAGGCTGCCCTCAAAGCCGAATATGAAACCGAGGCGGCGAACTGGGCCGAGGCATGGCAGGCGCTGAGAAGGCTACAGCCGGGTGGAAGACTTAATCGACGGTAGGCCGCCTTCTTCTTCGTTTCTTTGCCCGCCTCCTGCCATCTGGTTCGTCTTTTGATTTTGTGCTACTGCTTTCTTCTTTGTGCAGATTACTTTCCCGGTTACTCTGTTGCCTCTACCCAAGCCATCGAGGCCTACTGCGACGTGCGACGGCAGGCAGGGGCCGAGATCGCGCCGGGTGCCGGCCGGTCACTTGAGGAGCATCTTCTGGCGCTTCAAGCCCGCCTGCAGCCGGCCCACCGCATGATCCACCGTATTCAGCGCACCGGGGCGCAAGTGCTGGCCGCCCTCTGGCCTGCGAGGTGGTTCCCCGCACCCCAAGTCGGACTGCCGACTCGCTGGAAGTCGAAGTCGGCCGCTTCGAGGCTTGGAAGGCGTCAGCGGCCCGGTCCGGCGCTGGGCGGGCGCTGGAATTCGTCCGAGCTTGGTATCTTGGGCTGAACTTGGACCAGCTGAGCACCTGGCGGTAGGAGGCCGACGAGGAGCTGGAGGCGGTGCGGCCGGCTATCGTCCAGCGTGCCTCGGCGATCGCCGAGTACACCGACACCAGCGCCTTTGCCCCTGAGGTGGATGATGCCGGCATCGCTCAGCCGGAGGAGTGGTTCAGGCTGAACCCGGCAGAAGGTGAGGACTCGGCGGAGGAGATTACTTCCAGCGATGAGGTCAAAGAGGAAGAGGGAGGGGATGGTGAAGACGTTGTGCCAGACAGCGAAGCGACCAGCCCGCCTCAGCCTGATCATGCCTCCAGCAACGAGGCGTGTGCAAGCGCGCCGCCTGCAAGAGGTGATGATCATGCCGATATTCGCCAGCCGGTCACTCCTCCAGCCGGCACTGCAGTCTTCACCAACCTGCCCAACTCGCCCGTCGTTCCCTTGGCCTGATCCGCCGTCCTTGCTTTCCTGCTTGTTACTCTTTTGAACAACTTTTATTAAATTTGCACAGTTCCACCCACTGGGGGTGTATTCAAACTATGTTGAATTCTAGCCTTTTGAAGGTCTTTTGTGTAAATATAATTATGCATGTGTTTGGCTTCCGTTCATGTTTGCTTTTCATCCTTTTGGCTTTTTCCTTTGCCGACTTCCCTTGGCCACCGCCTTCCCAGCCGGACAGCTGGTCTACAGTCTGTGGCTGGAGAAGGGCTTGGTCGTTTTGGGAAGACAAGTACTCGAGCTTTCTTAGATTGCAGCAAGGTGAACGGGAAGCCGGCCAGCCGGCTGCTCTAGTAGCCGGTTGGCGGGGCAGGAGGCCGGCTCGCGTTATATAAGTTCGTTAGTCCTTAGCCGTTTTTTGTGTGGGCATCCTTTCCTGCCCTTGGCTCTTGCTAGTCAGACAGTCGATTCTTCGAGCTGCTACTTTTGACAAGAGGGGGCTTGGGTGCCGGCACACTACTTGTCTGACTGCAGGTGGAACTTTAGATATAACTCGAGGCGGCGAGTCCCCGGGCCGACTGGTCGAACCCGGTGCCGGACAAAAAAGCAAATGTAGTAACATAATCATATGTGTGATACTCATCATTCATAGATAAAAGAGGGTAGTCCCCGAGTGCTCCTCAGGGGACCCTTTGTCTCGTACTTAGTACAAAAGGTAGCGTGCTACATACTTCTTTTTAACTGTAAAATCTTTGGAGGAGATTGGCGTTCCATGGTCGTTCCGACTCCTTGCCGGAATCATCTCTCTTGCGTGCCTTCGGCTTCTGCGCGTCGATTAAGTAGTAGGAGTCATTGCCTAAAGCTCTGCTGATGACGAAGGGGCCCTCCCAAGGGGCCGAGAGCTTGTGCTGGCCGGCTGTTCGCTGGATCAGCCGGAGCACAAGATCGCCCTCTTGGAAGGATCTTGGCTTGACCTTTCGGCTGTGGTAGCGGCGCAAACCCTGCTGATAGACGGTGGACCGGCTGAGGGCTAACAGCCGGCCTTCTTCCAGCAGGTCGACGCCGTCTTCTCATGCTTCCTTGGCCTCCGCCTCCGTGTACATGGTGACCCAAGGTGAGTCGAACTCGATGTCAGTTGGGATGACAGCCTCAGCACCATTTACAAGGAAGAAAGGGGTGAAGCCAGTTGACTTGTTTCGGGTAGTGTGCAAACTCCAGAGGACGGCCGGCAGCTCGTCGAGCCAAGAGCCGGCCGAACGCTCTAGTGGTACGACCAGTCGGGGCTTGATGCCGGAGAGGATGAGGCCATTTGCTCGCTCGACCTGGCCGTTTGACTGGGGGTGGGCAACGGACGCTAGGTCCAGCCGGATGCCTTGTGTTGCGCAGAAGCGTGCCAGTGCTCAGTTGGCAAAATTTGTGCCATTGTCGGTGATGATGCTATGCGGAACGCCGTACCGGGTTGTAATATCTGCGATGAATGTCGCAGCAGTCAGAAGCTTCTTGATCGGCTTTGCTTAAATCCACTTGGTAAATTTGTCCACAGCGACGAGCAAATGTGTCATGCCGCCGCGTGCCGTCTTGAATGGGCCCACCATGTCCAGCCCCCAGACGGCAAAAGGCCAGGTGAGGGGGATGGTCTTGAGTGTTGAAGCCGGCAGGTGTTGCTTTGAACTGAAAACTTGGCACCCTTTGCAGTGTTTGACTAGTTCCTTGGCGTCATCCAAAGCAGTCGGCCAGAAGAATCCATGGCGTAAAGCTTTGGCGACGAGTGATCTTGAGGCTGCGTGGTGGCCGCATTCACCTTGGTGGATGTCCTTTAGGATTGCTATCCCTTCTCTGGCTCGACGCAGCGCTGGAAGACTCCAGTGATGCTGCGCCTAACAAGCTCTTGGTTTACTATTGTGTATGCTCCGGCTCGGCGTTGGACTTGTCTTGCCGAGATCTCGTCAGTTGGCAACTCTCTGTTTACTAAGAAGTTGAGGATGGGATGGGCCCATGATGGAGCTACGACTTCTTCTACTGTCAAAACTGCTACTGTGACCAGGGCGTGTGGGCTGGGTGGTGAAGAGTTGGAGTCGGCCACCGCCTGTTGTGTCGATGCAGTCCCCGGGCCGGCTGCAGTAGCCCCCAGGCCGAGTTCCGAAGTTCCTGGGCCGGCTGCGACTATGGCAGTCCTCGGGCCACCTATAAAAGTCCCCGAGCCGACTGCTTGGTTCCCCAAGTCGGACCTGACCGCATCGGGGTCAGGCGGCGCGAAGATGGAATCAGATTCTGGAGACGGCTTGAGGAGGCGGTGAGAGAAACGTCGGCTGGTATAGCTTCCCGGGTGGAGCCTATTCGTGCCGGGGCATCTGCTCTCACGTTGTCGGCCCGTGGTACATGAAGGAACTCGCATCCTTCAAAATATCCACTGATTTGCTGAACGAGGAAGCGGTAGCTCGCCATGTTCGCGTCCTTGGCGTCCCAGTCGCCAAATGACTGCTGGACCACCAAATCCGAGTCGCCATAGCACAGGATCTGGCGGATGCCGAGCTCTTTGGCTAGCCGGAGCCCGTGTATGAGCGCCTCGTACTCGACCA
Organism: Triticum dicoccoides; assembly: GCF_002162155.2. Classification (NCBI taxonomy): domain Eukaryota; kingdom Viridiplantae; phylum Streptophyta; class Magnoliopsida; order Poales; family Poaceae; genus Triticum; species Triticum dicoccoides. The sequence goes on from NC_041384.1 coordinate 531,303,162, forward strand.
CATTGTTGGAGGCGGCAAAATGAATTTGCAATGTGTACTTGAGCTTGTTGCCCTTGGGAGAGGTGAGGATGATGCCGGCTCCCAAGCCGGTGTCCATCTTGGACCCATCAAAGTGCATCCACCAATGAGTGGAGTCGTGGGCCGGTGGCAGGTACTGGGTTTCGGCCCAGTCGACGAGGAAGTCGGCCAGTGCTTGGGACTTAATGGAAGTGCAGGGCTGGTAGAAGATCATGTAGGGAGCTAGCTCAATGACCCATTTTGCCACCCGACCGGATGCATCCCGGCTGCCTATGATCTCGGCGAGCGGGGCAGTACATACGACCGTGATGGGGTACTCTTGAAAGTAGGGCTTGAGCTTCTTGGCGACGAAGTACACACCGTAGCACATCTTCTGGTAGTGTGGGTAGTTCTACTTCGAGGCGGATAATACTTTGCTCAAATAATACACTGGCCTCTGGACTAGCTGAGCTCGGTCTTCTTCTGGGCGCTGGACCACGATAACTGTGCTGACCACCCGGCTAGTGGCGACAATGTAAAGGAGCATGGGCTCTTTCTCAGTCGGTGCTTCCAAGACAGGCAGCGTGGTCAGCATCTTCTTTAGCTCGTGGAAAGCTTGGTCTACTTGGTCATTCCACTCGAAGTGAGTGGATTCTTCATGAGTTGGTAGAGGGGGAGAGATTTCTCTCCGAGCCGGCTGATGAAGCGGTTCAGGGAAGCCAAGCATCCGGTGAACTTCTGGACGTCTTGTAGCTTGGTGGGAATCTCCATTCTCTCTATGGCCTTGATCTTCACTGGGTTGCATTAGATGCCGCTTTCCGAGACCAGGAAGCCTAGAAGCTGGCCTGCTGGTACTCTGAACATGCATTTCTCGGGGTTGAGCTTGATCTGAAACCGGCGCAAGTTTTCAAATGTCTCTCTGAGGTCTTCCAGCAAGGTACCGCGCTTCTCCGTCTTCACCACAATATCATCTACATAGACATGGGCATTTCTGCCGAGCTGCTTGAGGAGGCATTTCTGCATGCAACGCTGAAAAGTGGCACCGGCATTTCTCAAGCCGAATGTCATAGTCAGGTAGCAGAAAGCTCCGAATGGTGTGATGAAGGCAGTTTTTAGGCGGTCAGCTGGATCCAACTTTATCTGGTGGTAGCTTGAGTAAGCATCCAAGAAGCTCAACAGCTCGCATCCGGCTGTGGAGTCTATCACTTGATCAATCCTTAGCAAGGCGAAGGGATCTTTGGGGCAGGCCTTGTTGAGGCTAGTGTAGTCTATACACATGCGCCACTTGTTATTTTTCTTCAGCACGAGGACCGGGTTGGCAAGCCATTCTAGAAAGAAAACCTCCATAATGAAGCCGACTGCCAAAAGCCGGGCTATCTCTTCTCCTAAAATCCTTCTCTTCTCTTCTGACAGTCGCCGGAGGGGCTGCTTGACTGGTTTCGCACCTTCTCGGACGTGTAGTTTGTGCTCGGCGAATTCCTTCGGAACACCCGGCATGTCCTTGGGGGACCATGCGAAGATGTCCCGATTCTCATGGAGGAAATCGACGAGCTCGCCTTCCTATTTGCTGTCCAGGCTTGCCCCAATGGCGGCAAACCTTTCTGGGTGCTCCGGTTCCTGAGGTACCTTCTTTGTTTCTTTACCCGGCTGGAAAGAATGTTGGGCATCACACTCCTTGGGGTCGGGGGACAGGGCCGGCTGCTTGCCGGCCATGGCCACGACTCGATCCAGTATCTTCTTCTCTTCAGCAATCACGAGGGACTCGGCCAGCCGGCTACTAGCTTCCACACACTCGAAGGATTTCTTGTAGTCTCCGGCTATGGTGATGATGCCCTTGGAACTCGGTATCTTCATCTTGAGGTAGGCATAGTGGGGTACATCCATGAACTTGGCCAAAGCAGGCGGCCAAGCAACGCATGGTAAGGGCTCTCCAGATCCACTACCTCAAACCAGACTGCCTCTCGGCGGAAATGATCCTTGTCCCCGAAGAGGACATCTATCTTGATCTTGCTAATTGGGGAGCAGGACAGGCCGGGTATGATGCCATGGAACACAGTCCGACTAGGCATGAGCTGCTTTGTCTTGATGCTCAGCTTCTCCATGGTGTCACGGTATAGTATATTGATGCTGCTCTCGCCATCTATCAGCACGCGGGAGAAACGGGCATCTCGCCTTTCTGTTGCGAGGGTGGCATCCAAAACCAATGCGTAAGAGCCGGGAGACGGCATCACCTCTGGGTGATCAGTCCGGCTCCAACTGATAGGTCTTTCTGACCAGTGCATGAACTCGGGATTGTTGGAGGCAACTGCATTGACTTCTTGATGCTGTCAGCGTCGGCTACGTCGGTCTTCTGGTTGGCTTGTAAAGACGACATAGGCGGCATGCTCATCGGGGAACTCGTCTTGAACAGCCCCGACTGCTGGTCGAGCGGCCGGCTGCGGAGGTGCCGGAGGCGGCTGACCAGCAGGCGGAGGTAGCGCTATCCCCTCGCCCTTGGAGATCTGCGTGAGCCAGTGGCATTTTCGGGTCGTGTGGTTTGAAGGCTTTGCGCCGCTGTGGAACTTGCAGGGGGCATCAAGTGCTTGCTCGTAGGAGAAAGCCGGCTGCCAGGCCGGCCTGCTGCCTTTCTGCTTCTTGGGCGTGGGCCGCCCTTTGGGTTGTTCGTCTTTGACTGTGGCCACCTGCCGACTGGCGGAAGGTGGCATGGGAACCTTGCGCTTGTGGTCGTTCTGGTACGGGCGTCGGCCGGAGTCTCCTGCCGGCGTCTTGGGACTCGGAGCGAGCACCTTCCCGGAGGCGTCTACTCAGAGCTCGGTCTTCATTAAGGAATCGGCTGTGGCGTATTTATCAGCTATGACCAGCAGCTCGTCGAGGGTAGTCGGCTCGTCGCAGAGGAGTCGGTGCTTGAGGAGGGTGCCTTCTCGGCACCCGGCGGTGAAGTACTCTATAGCTTGAACCTCATGCACCCCTTCGCAGGAATTGGGGAGCTCGGCCCAACGCGTGATGTAGTCGCGAGTTGATTCGTTGGGCCCTTGGACACACAAGGAGAGCTGTCGGGTCTTGGGAGCTCGCTTGTAGGTGCTGGTGAAGTTACGGATGAAGGCTTTTGTGAAGTCTAGCTAGCTGTTGATGCTGTAAGGCTTGAGGCTACTGAGCCAGGTGCACGCCATGCCTTGGAGCATGAGGGGGACATACTTCACGGCAACACGCCTGTTACCGTTCGCTATGCAAACCGCTGCGTAGTAGTCGATCAACCAATCTTCCGGCTTCACGGAGCCGTTGTACTTGGGCGTGTCTCTTGGGAGCGAGAACCCTTTGGGGAAGGGCTCGTCGCGGATGCGGGGGCCAAAGCAAGGCGGGCCAACATCATCTTCTTCTTCCAGAGCCAGGGATCGCGCTAGGCGGTCGATCCGGTGGCGGGCGTCATTCTCGCCGACTCCTTCGCGGCGGCCCAGTCGGCCGCTGAGAGTCGGATGCGTGACAGGAGGCGGAGTAGGATATCTCTCCCCACGAGGCGGAGGAGGAGGCGGGTTGCCCCGCCACTCCACAGCTCGAGGGCGGCCTTCTGCGTCACGCTCGATGGAGATTCGAGTCCGGCTGCAGCTGGCAGCCGGCTCCTTTTCTTTCCTTGCGCGGGTGTTGCCCGCAGTCAGCATTCGGGACGTCGCACCATGCTCTCGGCGTGGTGGAGGACTTTCGGCACGGACACCGGCTTCATGCCGCTCTGTGGCCGCGTCGATAAGCTGCTGGATGCGTCTGTTCATGTAGGGGAGCTCGTCGGGCCCCAGTCCATTCAGCTCGTCTACGGCCGCCTGGGCGACGCGTAGGTTCTCGAGAGGCGTGGCATAGACTGGGTGGTCTGCTCCCAGCATGTCGGCGATAGCCGCGCCAGGTTTCTTGATGACGCCGACGCGGCTCGGCCCGTCGGGAAGGAGTGTGCCGAAAGCGGCGCGGTCGACTTCGCGCTGGTGAGCCTCGGCGAGGCGTCTCATGGAGGCTAGCTTCTGGCCCTCCGCAACGAGGGCGAGGCGGCGCGCCTCCAGTGTCTTGGCATTGGCGTCGGCCGGGATGGGGGCGGACAAGTCGTGCAGCACCGTCTGCAGGGCATCGTGGTCATTTTCGCCAGAGGCGGCGTCGTGGCTGATGACCAGTACCTCGGTGATGGCGCTGCCGCTGCTGTCGGCTCGAGGAAGAGGGTCGTTGATGATTACTACGTTGGTGGGGAAGGCGTCAAGCGACACCGTGTCAGAGTCGACAAGCATCGGGTCGGTGGAGCCAACCGACTCCAAGTCCGCGACAAGCTTGCCGGAGACATGGAATTGGTCGAGGAGGTTGACGAGGTGGCTCTCGGGGCAGCCTGTGCCTGTGTCGGACGCGGGCTCGGCGGAGATGTGAGCCTTGCCAAGAAGATCGGCGAGGTAGCTCTCCGCGCAGGTGTCGGCGACGCCTTGCAGCGCGTCGGGGCAAGCACCATTGGGCAAGTCAGGCTGGCTACACTCGTTGGGAAGGAAGAGGGTTCCCGTCCAGAACAGGTCTCCGGATGATGGTGCACCTGGCCCCACGGTGGGCGCCAAATGTTGGGTGGTTGGTGCGACATATGCCAACGGGTGGCTTATCATTGTGGGAGCCAATAAAACATCGCTGGTGCCCTGGAAACGGGATAAGGCAAAGACATGCACGCCGGTGGATCTTACCCAGCTTCAGGGCTCTCCGTGGAGATAACACCCCTACTGCTGCTCTGCAGGGTCTCCGCATGGTCACTAGATCGATAAGTAGCTACAAGAGGCTCCTTGAGCTGTTCGGTGAAAGGATGAAGAAGGGCAAGGCTAGCTCGCTTCTCCTCTCGATGTGGTGTCTAAAACTACTGAAAAGGATCCCCCTTCATGGGTGCCCTGGGGGGTTTATATAGGCCTACCCCCAGGGGTACAATGGTAATCCGGCTAGGCGTGGGCCCTAGTCGTCTGTGTCTATGCTCCCCAGCTTCTCCGCCGACGATGGGGCCCGCCGACTGGTGGACCCCGTCGGCTGCCGGCCTTCTGGTCGACAGGCCGGTCCCACCGCTCGGGGGACTTGTCGGAGGCTGGTTACTGTTGCCTCGCCTTTGGTGATGAGGGCTTTGTCGTGGTAAGCATGGCTACAGTGCTGCCGCCGGGCGGCTTATCACTGTAGCCTTACCTCGTCTTATCTCCTTAATGAGGCGCCTCCTTCGAGGGAGTGAACTAGCCGGCTATTGGGAGTCGGCCATACCCCAGGCCGACTGGGGGAGGCCCGGCCGCCTTTAGGCGTCTCCCTAGTTGAGGGGGCCCGCCACCCATGGCTCGTACTGACAGCTCGCCGTGGGTGACATCATGGTCAACATGGCAACAGTGCCGCGTCGGTCGGGTGATGGCCGCCCCGTACGGCGCACTGTGGTCATGCATGTTCCGGGATTCGGGGGCGGCAGGCTTCACTGTAGCCACGCCCCGTCTCATCACCATTATGTGGGTGCATACTCTGAGGGCACGATCTTGGCCGCCTGCTGGAGGGGGGCGGCTTCTTGGAGTCGGCCTTCTCACGGCCGGCTTCTTGGAGCCGGCCCTCTCGTGGCTTTCTTTACAAGGTTTTTAGGGCTGGGCCACCTTCTTGCAGCCGTCCTGAAAGGTAGCCGGCTGGGGGAAGGTGGCCCCACGCCTTAGATGCTTGAAGGCTCGATCGGCCTATAATTTTGTTGAAGAGCCAGGGGGAGCCGGCTAGGCTACCCGTGGTTATTTACTCCGACAGTCGGCCTCTCCACGTAAAGTCCACTTCAGATGCATGTCGGTCGTTGACCACGTTGACTAGGCTGCGCCGAGAGCACCAGGGCGGTGGACGATGGCGAGGCCTAGGAAGGGAACGACACGGAGGCAGGGAAGACTCGGTAGTTGTTTCCCACGCGGAGGGGAGTACGACTGTACGAGGGTTTACTGGTTCGTCTGCCGTGCCGGAGAATAACAGCAGGTGTGGGTGAGTAGAGGGATGGCTAGGCCAGCGATGGGAGTATGATGGGGCGGTGAGGCCTGCGTGGTAGCAGAGCCGGTCGCGGGGAGGAGGGAGCAGGCAGTCCCGTCGGCGCCTCTTTGAGCGGCTAGAGCAGGAAGAGCAGAGATTGAAGAAGCATGACGGCCGTTGGATGGCCATCCAACAGTCACTGCTTGTGCATCAACCTTTTTTTAGGAAAGCCTCAAATCTGTGGAAAACAGCATACAACCCATTTGCTAATTCTTAAGGTTTTTTTGGAGCCCATATTCTTTTTGTTAGCATTACAGCCCATATTGTGGCCACGGTTAAAAAATTATACGAAATTTTGCATATTTCGGTGCGGTCCGAACTGTTTTTAATCCCGAAATTTCGTCTCACATTCAAACTGATTTTAAAAATAAATGTATATCAATATAAAATCCAACAAATTCTCCACGCATAAAAATTAATGTAATTTAAAATCTCAAAATGAAAAAAATATATTTGAAACTAATTGTCGGTTTGATGTGTTTTAAAAATGTACAGCCCATTTCTCCTTATTGATGGGCCATTTTTTCGGCCAGCCGAATGAAAGCTCTCTTCGTCTTGAAAGATTTGCAGCCCAACAGGCCTGACAAAGCGACTTACTTGGCAAATCACAAAAAAGCTGGGTTGTGGCCGTGGACCCAGTTGTCAGTCCATTTGTTTTTTTAGTCCATTTGGTGGGCTAGGTGAAACAATGATGTAGCATCTATGCAGCCCATTTAAATCCCATTTGCATTTTTCTCGAAAGCCGCGGACTTGCTGGGCTGGGTGAAAATATCATGTTGAGCTAGACGGAGAAATGTTATAAAAACATAAACACATGATTGCATGTCAGTAAAATCTTTGCAAGCTTATGTACGCAATCACTAGGAGTTAACTTGCCAAGTTATATATAAACAATTATTATTATTGTTTTGTAAGAACTTTCAACTTAAGAAATAAAATATCATTTTAATTTGATGAGTTAATAGTACATGGGGTATTATTATTTTTTAGGCTAGACGTGGGACAGTTGAGTTGGTTCTAGGGGAAAGTACTGGGAGAAAACTCAGTTTACATCGAAAAAGAAAGTGGGAGAAAATTCAGAGACCTGCTGGGTCCACCTGAGGAGGTGAATATGTTGGGAGGAAGGAGATTCAAAGCACGACAGCCGAGTGAACTAGTTTTTTTTACGGACAAGTGAACTAGTTTACATACATAAGCAAATTGCCACTAAAAAAAGCAATCAGGTTAATGGGTTCTTAAAAGAAATATTTCGGACAAAACAGATAATTACGACACATAGGCTAATGCATGAAACACTCACATGATAAAGGTGCTTATAAACAGATAAAGTACAACATCTAGACCTTCCTGGCACGCTTGATCATGACGTTGCGGCTGTCTGTGTACTCGTCGGTTACGGGAAGCAGACACGCCCTCATGTCCAAGATATGCATGTACATGTCGTAGCATGCGTATGCGCCCTTGGCCGCGTAGGTTATGTAGGCTAGATTCAAAGGTACCTCCCACGTGTTCAGGTCGTCTTCTTTCATGTTGGCGTATCAGGGGTCGATGATGGTCTCAGCGAGGTCAACCACGGAGTCCTTCTCCTGCCCGTTGCTGGTGATCTTGTATTGCTTCTGGATGTCGACAAGCTTGTTGCACCAGATGGCCGAATCGTCGTGTTCTTCCTTCTCTCCACCGTAGCGAAGGTGCAGTCGGTGCTGCCGATGAAACGGGTGAATGCTCCAGAACCTGGTGCAGCCATAGGACTAAGGCGAGGCAGAGCTTCACCGAGTCCGTATCGTTCGTGTACATCACATTCAACTTGGTGCAGCCATAGGACTGAACGGTGAACTCAAATGGGAACTCCTTGCTGAAGTCCATATCCAGCAGACTCACCCCTCGGATCGCCATTGGAGTCTCTTCGAGTGAACGAGTGTGTAGGCGGCAACAACAGTTCATTTTTCAGCTCTTGGGAAACTGGATTCAACAGTAAGCTGAGTGTGTACAAGCGACAACAGTTACTACCCCTCCCTCGTCCGCTGCACGCCCGGCAGAAGATGCACCCTCGGCCACACGTCGGTTCACGAGTGGGTCTATATTGGTACTGTAATAACAGGAGTTAGTGGTCACTTTACTTAAATTTAATTAGCTTTAATAGAAATTTGTACTTAAAACAGGCAATGCATTCGCTCGTTCTATCAGTGCCATAGGATCAAGATGCACAACAATTAGAATTATTATTCTCAGGACGCACACAATCATCACATTTGTCGCACTTTCACAAAAGATAATACTACCGAGTTTGAACTGTTTGTTATGGTTGTTGTCCTCTGCATCATCATGTCGTGTTTCCCAGCTTGCAAGATTCAGAACCAACAAATAAGATCCAAATAATAAGTACAACAAAGATGCCTACACATCTCATTGATTCCCGGCTTGCAAGATTCAGAACCAACAAATAAGATCCAAATAATAAGTACAACAAAGATGCCTACACATATCACTGATTCCCAGCTTGCAAGATTCAGAACCAACCCATTAGAGCCTTTTGATAAAGTGAATATCAGGATTAAATCCATCTTGGCTAGCCATGTCATACAATCGAAGAACTTGGCGAATGCTCTTGACCGTCACAACATCTATAGTTGAGTATTCCTGTTTGCACAGCATGTTTGCACAGCACAAACAAGGAGACAGGAGAGCATGATTTCGCTTTAATAGCGGCCTCCTTGAACTCAACCTCCAGCTCTACTTGGATGAGGTCTGCCTCGAGTTCCATGATTCAATTCATGCGCCTTTTTCTGCAGTTCACCTGAAATGAAGCAAAGATTGCATCATTAAGCTAGCAAGAAGTACTTGCTCTTGTGAGCTGGCAGGTTCTTCTTTAGTAGTTGCACTAAAATTGAGGAACATTAAGGTTGGCTGTCCGGCTCATGTAAGGTGCAACTATAATTTTCTTATCCTTTTGTGCAGTTCCACTAAAATAAAGTGCCATTGTGGTGACAGTGACGGCTCCATCTTGCAAAGGCTAATAAAGTGTTGCACGAGATTACCAGCAGAACTTGACGGAGATTTTGGAAACTCCAATCACCATTTTGTGCAGTTCCACCAAAATTGAGAGATGTTGCCCATGTGACATTTTAGTTGAACTGCACAAGACACTCATTCCAAAAAAAGTGTTTTCTGCAGTTCACCAAAAGGTCACAATAGCAACAAGGTGAAATGGATATCCCTATGTGCAAAAAAGATAGAAAGTAAACAATTGCTGGTCAATAAGAATATATGAAACATATACAAAATAAAAAGAAGCATCTTAATTATGTTCATGGCAATCACGCAAGGACAATAGAAATTTTAAAACGTCAGTGATGCCTCATGTTACCAGAAGCATTACGATCAACAATGAGATTCCTCAAATATGGGATTACTTTAATTATGGCATTGCTTGTTTACCAGACACAGTAAATCAACAGCAGCTAAAGAGTTGGTTTAAGGGCATGGGACCGTGGGGACAGGAAACCAGGACACTCAGCAGCGTAAAGGAGCAACTTACTTATCATACTGGGGAAAACAGTAGGAGTGCCATTGTACTATGTGAGGGCAGCAAATCTAATCCTGGAGACCTTTTACTATGTGAGGGCAGCAAATCTAATCTTGGAGACCTTTTACTATGTGAGGGCAGCAAATCTAATCCTGAGACCTTTTACTATGTGAGGGCAGCAAATCTAATCCTGGAGACCTTTTACTATGTGATGGCAGCAAATATAATCCTGGACATACTCTGTTGACTTGTCCACCAGCCGCCACTTTCTATCCTTTTTTCAACCAATAATAGATCTGTTCCTTATCCAGTCTGTACTGCGTTTTCCCATTATTTCCCTTTTCAACCAAGAGACCGGTTGGGTATCCGGTCTCTACTACTTTCACCATATTATTTCCTCTTTGAATCAAGTCCTAGATTCATGCTACAACTTTTCCCCCTTTCTTCGTTGTTTGAACAAAGCCCTAGATTCAAATGCATGAAGTAACTTTACCTCTAATAATACTAAAAATTTAGGTGGCTTTGGAAGAGCTGATGGGAGTAGAAAAAGATGCACATGCAGCCACGTGGGGAGCTGGGGCAGTAGAGCAAGGCCGCTTTCGAAGAACTTATACCTGAGGGTCGCCGGGATGCCAGCGGCGGCAGGTCGGATCTGCGGACAATACGGCAGGGAGGAAGAAGGGTCGAAGGACCTCCCGAGCCGGCCATGTGTTGGAGAGAACGGCACGGGCAGAGGATCGGGCCCCTCCGGCAGCTATGGGTTTCCTCCCTCGGCGGCGATGACCATGTGAACGATGCACCTTTTAGTCCTCTATACACACCGGCCAAAGGGATCCGACCGGATCTGTGACTAGCGATGAGCAGAGAGAAAATGTTGCTATCGCTGTCTTGTTTATATCTGGAGAGGATGAGAGAATGAAGACAGCAACCCTAGTAAAGCAAGCGCTCAGGCACCTGCGTCCATATATAGTGGAGTGATTATCTTTTTTCTCTCCACAACAAGCATTTCAATTTATGTACGTGGCATTAAAGAAAAGAAGCTCTCTATTTAAGGTGACTACTATATTACTCCTACTTACTACTAGTAGTACTACAGTATTGTTCACTCGTGCTCCCCGCCCCTCCATTCATTGAACAACCCCATGGGTGAATAAACATACAGTAAGTACTATATTTATATAGAATGAACAAGCTCGAACTGTTTTCGCGTAGTTAAAAGTTGAGGGCGGGGCTTTTCCCGGGCAGTGCATGCAACAGTTTTCGGGTAGGGCCAGAAGACTATTTTAATATTTTTTAAAAACTTCGAGACGGCCACATAGCATGGAGCCGACCCCAACGATTTTAAGCTTACAGGCACGGTACACGCTATCCTAGACTACTATACACATGAAACTGTCACACGAGCGTCCGGGCTGCGCTTGGCTCTTCGCCTCTTCGGGAAGTCAAACAATGATGGAATACTACCGCACTGGAGGAGTACTACAGTACGCTTCTAGCCATCTGACACCGATTGAACTGCTGCATGTCCACCGCGTGTGGGAGGGAGAGCGGGCAGCGAAAGCTTCTCCTAGTCTTGCCAGCCACCACGCTCATGGGCGAGGGAGGGACGCTCCTGCCTTTGCGTGTATGATAGGTGGGCCCTACAGGTGTGTGGCCAACCTGTCATATAGCCAAAGGCATGTGCAGTTAAGTCCGCGAGGGGGAGGAATCAAACTTCTCATTGATGTATGAGTTGACGCGACACATCAAAGCACTGCACTCGATATATTTCAATAATTTGCATGTGTGACTCCCAGATGCAGAGGCCGGGGGTCATCATCCTCCTTTTCGAGAAAAAAATAGACGCGTGTGTGAGAGGACGAGTGCGTGCGTGCACCTCTTCTCTTCCTGTATAACGTACTACTAAATTCAGAGTACAAGTTGTGGGTGGCACGATGGTGCGTGCGAGAAGTCCCGATAGATAGGTTTAATGCATTAATTGCAATGCATCCATGCATTGGTCAATTTTCTCTTAATACTTGCATGCAATGATTTAATGCACCTTGGAATCTGAAGATGTGTTGGGGACAACCAAATTGAGCCTTATAAAATGAAAAAACTAAAATTTTGAGATAAGCCGTATAAAACTGGAAAGGAGGGAGTAGAAAAAGAAGTACTCCATCCGGGAATAGTGCCGCACTTCGAAACTAGAACTGTCAATAAATTTTGAGCTTGCGTCTCATCACATTCCAAATTACTCCACGCTATATTGAATTGCAAACCTATTCACACCGATCACAACCTAAATGGTTTCCCACTTAGGAGCGTATTAGTACTTGGTTATAAATACTAGTATGCCAAGATGACTGCACATTCCTCCTCAACTCATCATCCACAAAAACAAACAAGTCATTCAGCATCCTTCCCTTGCGTCTGCCATGGCCAGCGTGAGTTCTGGGTCGAGAGATTGCCACCAGGGAGAGGCGAGCATGGAAGCGGAAGCACGAGAGATGACCCGCCTCGCTGCGAGAGCAGCCGACATGTCCCGCCGCGTGGAAGTAGTAGCACAGAGGTCCCGCTGTGCCGCTGAAGCGGCACGGAGGTCCCGCTGCGCCGTCCATGCAGCAGACTGGTTCGGCCGCACCACGGAAGCAGCAGAGATGTCCCGCCGCGCCACGAATGCAGTAGAGATGTCCTGCTGCGCCGCGGCGGCCTGGGAAAATTTCTCGCGGGCACGCGACGACTATTACAGGCCCATGCATGTGATCGTCCATAGCCAGACGGATCAGATCTCCCACTCGGCGAGGTTGCAGGACGACATGATAGCCTCGTTTGAACAGGCTACCGGCGTCATCCGACAACTAAGGGAGGGCAATGAGAGGCTCTGGGCCGAGCGTGACCTACTGAGGGAGATGATCATTCGAAGTGCGGACCTGCAGGAGGAGACTAGTGCCTTGTTTAAGAAACTTATGGATGAGAATGACATGCTCCGCAACGAGCGCCAAAGGCTGGTGGAGGAATCCGTGGATGTTCTCAAGCAGCGTCTTGAGGACACGAAAGAGCTCATTGCCGCTCGCCGCGGAGACTAGTTTCCTGGTTTCTTTTGATGTAATAATCGGTTTAGGCTGTGGATTGTGTCGTCGGTTGTGAAATGTTGGGTTCTAGCACGGATGTTTGGCCTTTGTTGGCCTCTTGGGATGTTGCGATTTCAATCTGGTAGCTTTTAGTCCTTCGTGTTAGGCTGGAGTTGTGCTGAACTTCTTGTGAATTGTGGTGGTTTTCAGTAATGAAAATCGGAAGGGGCAAGCCCTTCTTTGATCAAAAAAATATTTAATCATCCTTATATATTCATCAGTCTTGCTATAAGTCGCAGTAGATGCTATATAGGTCTATCGGATCTTACATCAAGATCCGTGCTTTCAGATTTTCTTTTTTCTCTCTTAAATCTCAGTCAACTGAGACATAGCCACGCCATTAAACAGAGGCTCAGGCGCCATTAATGGAGACCTTGGGAGAGAGGTGGACGGCACATGGAGGTCAAAGGGCTCTCCTCCCGATAAGCACGCACAGGGGTCTGATCGCACGCCTCTCGTACTCAAATAGCTACCCTGCACGTCGCCTCCTAGCTAATAAAAAAGGGAACGCGTGGCGGCACGTAAATGGTACTAGTAAGTAGAACGCCCACGGTTTCAATAATACTTGTGTTTCCGATTGTAACGTGACAACACTTCTTCCAAAATGACTTTGTTGATTGTTAATGTGTGCGCCTTCGCAAATCGGAGTGCAAATTTACCACAGCATGTTGGTGCCATGTCATGGCACCAAGTCAAGTTTCATTATTTTCATGCGTGTTTTGGATTTACAGGAATTAAAAAACTAAGTTTCTCAATGTTTCCAACCCAGCCACGACACCCAGAATTTTGAATTTCATTCCCATTTCTTGCATGGAACCTAGAAATTTACCCAAGGACACACATGTGATTTTTCAACCAACTTTGGTGCACTGGAACATGTGCTTGTGTTTCAAATTTGAATTATGCACACAAAGGTGACATGTTCCCTCCCAGAACCACGAGCCTTCTTGAGAGAAGCTCCGATTTGCAAGAAGCTTATACCAAAATTTGTTCCTATTCGGCCAATTTTTTTACCACGGCATGGTACTACCATGACATGACACCATGCCAAGTTTCATGATTTTAAAACCAAGTTTCTCAATGTTACCGACCGAGCCACGATGCCCAGATGTTTGAATTTTATTCTCATTTTTTGCATGGGACCTACTCCCTCCTTCTATCTATATAGGGCCTAATGTGTTTTCAAGACAGCCTTTGACTATTGACAAGATTAATAGCACATGAGATGTATACTATGCAAATTATATTATTGGAAGCTCCTTCGACATACAAAATTGAAGGTATGCTTTGTGTAAGTTGCTTGTCATATATTATTTCTCTAACGTTTGGTCAAAGTTAGCCTCGAAAAATGCATTAGGACCTATATGCATGAGATGAGTCGACTTCGAGAGAACGTGTTTGTTCGAGAGACACCGAGGAAGACTACTATATATCGATGGTGCATGTAGGCGGGAGTTAAACTAAGGGATGGTCTTATTGGTTTCGAGGATATAGGGGAAGAGTGAGAGGCGGGGGGTAGCTAGAAGGAGATTGTTAAGTGTGAGTGTGTGTTTTACACATCTAGGCGGAAGTTATGTGCACAAAAGAGGAGAACGATTCGATGTGGCGTTAGGATTAAGGGTAATTAACTACGTGTGGAGATATAGACACCTTGAACATGCATGTGTGAGAGGTATACATGTATACGTGGGATGTGTGTGTGTGCGCGCACACATGATCGAGATAAAAGAAAGAAGACATAAGTCATAAGATCAACGACATGGGAGAGACGGATCGGTATGACAATATGCATGCATGTGAGAATGCATGGAAGAAGTCCCGATAATTGAGCATGTGTTTTTGTCTTTAAGAGATAGTGGCGTGGGCTGGAGTATGCATCTATGGCGAGCAGAGGGAGTGAGGCGCAATGATTGTGCAAAAGAGACCAACCTATAAATGCATATGTATGGAGAGACATATATAGTGTGGGTGATAGGAAGCAAGACTCCGTGCGAGAAAGAAATGTTGACGGAGAAACTACAGATAGATACAGAGATCGAGATGCTAGCTAGAGGGACATCCGCTAGTTTGGGTGTTGGAGATGACCGTCGGGTGGTTCAAAGGGTGAAGTTATATATGTGTGTGAGAGGGCACTTGACTGCATGTAGAGAGAAACATATGTAGTGTGCGTGATAGGAATCAAGAGTGAGGGCGAGAAAGAAGGTTGATGGAGAAATAGATAAATAGAAAGATAAAGATGCTAGCTAGTGTGCGTTAGAGATAGGAGTCGAGTGGATCAGAAGGCTGGTTTATGTGTGTGGGTGTGAGAGAGATAGAGAGAGGGTGCGTGTGAGTCACATACAAATAGATATCAGAGAGAAATGAGATCCAGAGAGACGGAGTTTTGTGTCTGCGAGAGAGAAAGATATTTCACAACGAGAGTGATAGCTAGAGAGACATACGAGGGAACGCAAGATATCTCTAGGGAGAGAGGGTGTGTGTGAGCGACATACAAGAGAACAATGGAGAAATATGAGAACCTGGGAGACAGAGTTTGTGTTTGTGTGTGAGAAATAGATATTGATGAGGAAGAGTCGTAGGTTCTCATATATAAGGAGCGAAAGACATCTCTGTATGAGGGGTGTGCGAGTGGCACACATGGGAATAGTAGTGAGAAATGAGACCCCGGGAGACAAAGTTTTGTGTTTGTGTGGGAGAAAGAGATTCCACATGGAGAATCATAGTTACAGACACATAGCAGGGAGCGAGATATACTTAGAGAGAGATAGAGTGATGAAGGTCGAGGGAGAGAGTACCGTCAGTGTGTTACGAAGATAAAAGATCATTGTCGACATACAGGTAGCACGAAAGATACCTGAGACACGATGAACGCGTTTAGGTCCAGAGAGATAGTCCTATATAAGCATGAGTGATAGCTATATGAGACGAATATCTGGATTAAAGGGGATTCAAATATTTAAAGTAGAGATCACGACATCGATAATATCATAACGCAAATTGGTGTATCAAACATGCATATTCATTTGAATTTGGGAACACGTGTAATGTTATATAGTTTATCAATATTGGTGATCCATAGATTCTTCAATTACAAACAATGCATGGTTTATATGCAATTAATGTCTAAACGGGATTACACTATATGTTGCGTGTGTGAAACACATTATACATGTTTGAGAAGTAAAAAAACCCGCATGAAACACACATTAATTGGAGACAGTTAGCGAGGAATGCATACATTGGATTTCAACATAAAGTGGTTTCAAATATTTGAAAATCCAAATTGATGGGTACAACCTTATGAATGTGAGATCATGCCATTTGTAAACCATATTTATGTATAAATGGTGTTGTGCTTCTGAAAGTATATATAAAAAATGATGTATATAGAATGTAATTCCAATTGAAAATGGATCCCGCCCAAAAAAATAGAATACGAACGAGATTCGAATTGAGTTGGCACGGTAAACATGCACTTTGCAAAATTTGAATGAAGCGGGGAAAGTCGCAGTAACCGCCCGGAACCAAAATCTGTGAGATGGAAATCACGGGTGTCTATCCCTGCCACGCAAAGCCTATATGCTGGATTTCTATAGGTTTCGATAGGGGTAGGTTTGTAATTTCACCCAAACTTGACGTAACTGCCTCTCACCCAGATTCATACACGGTGGGCGCCAAAACACAGTGTGTCCTCGGCCGAAATCGACTCCCTCCCCGATTCATATTCATACACGGTGGGTGCCAAAAAAACTCTCGTCGGCAAATATTCGGTGCATGTGAGATTACCGTCCTATCCCTGACCAACTAGTGTTGCTGTGATGTAGTAGAAATTTGAAATGGGGGCTAAGTTTGTAAATTTCCTCGCATTTGAGACAAGCGTGCCCTGAATACATGGTTCCCCCCTTCCTCTCTACCTCCCTTTTCCCCATTCGTACTCCGTGGGCGCCAAAACGCCCTCTCAACCCCACCCTCCTCCGTCCGCCGCCGTCTGCCACCCCATCCACCACCGTCCTCCTCCACCATGCCGGAGCTGATACCCCAACGCCGCTATCCATTACAAGAGATTGACCTCTCTCATCCATGGCTTCGGACCGGGATCCTTGCATCCCGTCCTCTCGCTTCATCCCCGTCGTCGTCCACCTTGTCGGCGCCGCTCCTACGACCGTCTCGTCCACCACGCCCCGCCGCCACCGTCTACCCTCCTAGATCTGCTTCCACGCCGCCGACAGCCATCGCTACCGCAGCACCGTCAAATTCTCAGCAGATGCCTACACGGCGCCGCACCAGAGGCGGTACTCTTTTGTATCTGCTCAACTTATTTATCGCAGCAAGAAAATAGATCGCCACTGCTTTACTTTGATTTCTTGTCTTGGTTGCGAAGTTGCCTTTGTCTGGTTTGCACCTTCAGATCCGCCATGGCATGCTCAACACCATACTCGCAATGCTTATGGTTTTCCCTTTTTATATTCCACACTAGTTAAATCACAGTAGACTAAATTTCAAAATTGGGTCAATCGATTTTCAGAGCTCGCCGGAGTTCGCTGGTGCGACCGAAGAGGCTCGGGAGGTTGTGGGGCCTCGCCGAATGAAGAAAACTCGACGCGGGTGGGAGTTGGGGTGGGGGTGGGGGTGGGGGTGGCGGAGGAACACAGGCGGTGGGGGCCGGTGGTCCGGCCGGCGGCCCGTGCGGTGTTCTGTATGGGAAGAATATGAGACGAGGAAGAAGAAGGGTTAGGAGACGTCGAATCTTCATCCAACCGCCTGAAATGGTTGAGAGACAGCTAGGAGTTGCATTCTTAATGCGCTCTGGTTCATCATGTGTGGGCACTACGCAACCAACATTTTATTATCCAAAATCTGCTTGCTCTTCTTTACCATGTTCATCTTCCGTTCTTCTTTAATATGGACTATCTCGGTTCCTAAATACAAGTCTTTGTATAGATTCCACCATGGACTACATATGGAGCAAAATGAGTGAATCTACACTCTAAAATGTACCTGGATACATCTGTATGTGATCCATAGTCGAAATCTCTACCAAGACTTATATGTTGGAACGGAGGGAGTATGATAGTAGTGTTCCCTGTACTGAAGATGAGCAGGGACATCTGCAGTGTAGAAGTCTATATGGTCGGTTGTGATGGACACTTTGAGCCTCTTTGATTCGTAGGATCTTGTAAACATAGGAATAGGATTTGTAGTGGCCTGCCCACTTGAATCCTATAAGAATAGCAAGGAAATGCGAGGAGCTGTGTCGCTTTTGAGAGTTACATTGATATTAACAGTATCGCGCCTTCACTTGAAGAGAGCTGGTATCCGAAGCCTTTCTAGCCGTACCGGCAATACTAGCACATATATTGCAGCAAGTTCCACTTTGCTGATTTTACTCTGATGCTTAAGGTTTTCCCGTTTTATCTACACTATGATCTGTGTAGCTGCTTTGTGGCGCACTAGCAGCAGTCCACTCTTGAAGCTAAACACTGCAATGACTTACAAAATTGGCACCAAGGCATTGCGTGCAATTCTGGATGCAATGAAACTCATACGCTCCCCACCTGTTGATTCTTGTTCAGAATATCATCCTAATGACTATTCTAACCTCGAGGAGTCAAAGGCAAATGGCATGTCCTGTTCACCCATCAAGGTGCCTGTTCTAATTTGGCAATGTTTTATTGATTGCGGGTATCTTGCATATGTTGTCTTGCATTTCTTCTACTTTGTTGCACCGCCATCTGCTTAGTTTACTCATCATATATGTCGAGATGCCATGCCCATCCATTATCAACACATATTCCATCTGTCATCATACCATGTTTTTCCACTCAAATGTTGTTCTTGTGCATCAGACATCAAAAAGGAAGAGGGTGATTGCCGAACCTGAAGGAGCACCAGCAAAGTCCTTGAAAAACGTGGTGGTGCCGGAGAAATCAGACAGCACCCCACTTATATTGGCTGTACAACCAGTGACACAAAACATAGGACCGACTCCAGCAGACTGTACACATACTTCATTGGCCACACCACTAGCCCCACCACACAGGACCTGCACTCCAGCAAAAGGTATACCGATTTCATTTGCCATAGCACCAGTTGTACCACAGAAAAATCCCGCTCCAGCAAAAAGTACAGCAAGTCCACCGGCCGAAGACTTATCCCAACTATAGAGACGGCCAATTCCTGCAGATTGGAACCCCATTCCATTTATTCCCAGTTTAAAAGACAATGCTTTCAATGTTGATAGGGACTACATGCATATATTCCCATTATGGGAAGATTATTGTGAAGACAAACACCATTTTCACATCTTCATGTCCAACTTACGTGTAAGTGCTATTATTCATGGCTATCATTTTCCTGTTTTCTGCTGATTGAACACATCAATGATTTACATTACATTGTTGTAACTAGGCGAGGGTCAATCTAGATAGTCATGACGAGCAAAGCTTGCTTGTGCTTTTCAAGGAAGCGTTGCAGCAGTATTGGTGTTACCTGAGGAAATCACACTTTGATGGCAAGTCTATAAACGAATTTCTGGTGAAGTCTCCTGTGCTAAATTTAGAAGACATTGAATGGAAAAACCTTGTTATCCACTGGTCTCATTCCCAGGATGAGGTACTGTCTATGAAATCACATGACAATTTGAACTTCTACTTTTCCGCATGTGCCTTACGGATCTTTTTTGCAGGAAATCTGCTCGAAGAAGAATTCCGGTTTGACAAGAATGACAGGATATCTCAAATATGCTGCCTGCTGCTTTGCTCTTGTTAGTACCTGTTGTCCTGTATCACTGTACTTGCATACATACCTAGTTCATTATGTGACAGCAGTATGCATGATAGCTTGCTTATCAATTGTTCGCTCCAAATTATCTAATCTGTATGAATGGTTACATTAGTGTAGAATATATCCAATGCCAATGTTTTTTAGCTCTGCATTGTTCTTGTAAGTACATGCTGTCCTTTATCAGTGTACTTATAATGATAGGTAGTTGTTCATGTACCATCACTCTGCAGCTTATTTTCCTTTGTCCTCCATTTTCTACACATCAGATCTATATTTACTCTTACCATAAGGTTGGTACTGAAGAAGTTTAGCTGTGCATTGCTCTTGGCTGTACCTTTTGCCTGTATCGCTGCACTTACATTTATAGCTACTTGGTTATGTAGCATCACTCTTCATCTTATCTTAAATATTCTCCATTTTTTCGTATATTATCACATCTATATTTACTCTCAACAAAATGTAGAATAAAGGCAATGCTTTTGAAGAAGATTCTGTGGTAAACTTCTTGAATTGCCCCCCCCCCATCATCATGGACAAGGCCTTTATAGAGCCTGTCTTCACCAATAATGTAAGTTTGTCCATCTCAAGCCTTCAAACTTTGTTGTATATATTTGGTTAGGCATGACTGCAACAACTGTTTATTTTTGGTGTTTGCATCAAATTGCTTGTTTAAAGTTTATTATATGTAGTTTGTAAACAAAAGTTCGTCCTTTCTCAATTTAAGTTTTCAGTTGTACAACCAAGTTCCTTCTTCATACCATGTAAATTAAACTATACAGAGCAAGTGATCTTCTTTTGCAATGCATGTATGCTTCTGTTCTTCATCTGTAATCCAGTGGTGTGGTGAACCTACCCACTACAGCACAATGTCATATTCTGCAATGTCTTAACTATGAACAATGTCATATCATTCTACTATTATTTAAACTGTCTCTTTATTTGCCAATCTGAAATGGTATAAATTGACAGCACACTAACCATTGATACTTATGAGTTCTTGATCTGTAATCCAGTGGTGTCGTGAAGCTGCCAACTCCTTCACAATGTCATTTCCTGCCATGTCTTGACCTGAACAATACCATATTGTGTTAATGCAAATTTAAACTGTGTCACTTTATTTGTCAGTAAGAAATGTGATGAATTGTCAGCACTGATAATTTTATGTGCAAAACCTGTCATCTGTCTGCTTGTTTATGTTTCAGAGTGAGGAAGATATAAGTGTTGAACAAACGCAGTCTCATCATCTTGCTCAGCTGCTTGCACTACAGCTCCCAGCAGGGCTAACCTTTCTTGAACTCTATTGAAGTGCTGTCGGTTTTGTATATTATTTTATCGGCGTGTTTATTTGCACTGGTGGCGATCTTTGATGCCCAATGTATGTAATCTATTGTCTGCTTGTGCTTTATTATCATAGTGGCGAACTTTGATGCCCAGTGGATGTAATATGTCGTAATTTCTTTATGGTATAGTATAGGTTTTTTCTTATTCACGATGCTGCAGTTATTTTACTGTATATATATCCTCTCTTCGCAATAAACCAGCCAAACCGTAAAATTACGGTACATAATCGGGCTGTCATGCAATCACGATGTAGGTTGGGCCTGAAACGTGCCGATCAGCTCATGGGCCGGCAGCAGCCCGGAATGAACCCCGGCCCATGATTGTGCGAATCAAATGATAGGCTTTTAACAGGCCAAAATTGTCTGGGTCCTTGTTTGGCCGAATCAGATATCGGCTGCGAGCAGGCTGGATGCAAACAGGGCCGTAGTTAGGCCCAACTATATTACGGGCTTTTAACAGGCCGAAATTAATATAGGGCTGAAATGTTAAACAGGGCCTTAACAGGCCAAAACTAATATTAGGCCGAATTACTAAGTGGGCCTTTAGCAAGTGGGCCCAAAAGCATAGTGTCCAGTTGACGGGCCGAGTCTGATATGGGCCATAATTGAGCCCAAAGCCTCTTAAAGGGCCGGACCTGATCTGGGTCGTAATTTGGCCCAGAACGTGGTAGGCTTTTAATGGGCCGGATCTCATATGGGCCACTATTAGGCCCGGAGCGTGGTAGGCCATTAATGGACCGGATCAAATATGGGCCGGCATTTGGCCCAAAACATGGCAGCCAGTTAATGGGCCGGCCTACTAGGGTCCTCAAAATCTTGTGGGCCTATAGCTGGGCCGGCCCATTAATGTTGGCGAAATCTCATGGGCCTTTAGCTGGGTCGGGCCATTATGACCTACAAGAATCTTGTGGGCCTTTACCTGGGCCGGCCCATTATGGCACAAAAAAATCTTGTGGGCGTTTACCTGGGCCGGCCCATTATGGCCCGCAAAATCTTGTGGGCCTTTAGCTGGGCCATCCCATTATGGTCCGCAAAATTTCGTGGACCTTTAGCTAGGCCGGCCCATTATGGTCCGCAAAATCTTGTGGGCCTCTAGTTGGGTCGGCCCATTTAAACTTGTTGGGCCGTGCCACATGTCAACGTATCATAGGCGCCTTCTGTCCAGTGAGTGGATGACATATGTCCCGGCGATGAGCCGACACGTGTTTCCTCTAGCCAATGATGATTTTACATGAGGAAAATCCCCATTGGTCAGGGCTGTTAACGGGTTATCAGATCCAAAACCCGACCCGATAGCTTAACGGCATTCCGTTAAGGTGGATGCCACGTGTCGGTCACCCTTGACGAAAGCACTTCTGTGACGCGTGATTTATCGTCATGGAAGTGGACACTTCCGTGATGATAATTTTGGTAATGTCATGCAACACTTCTATGACAGCACAGGTATGACTATCTTGATTCTGTCATAAATTTGTCATGGATGTACATGCATGACAAAAAAGCGACCTACTGTGACAAACACGTATCATCACGGAACTGTATTTTTTGTAGTGTAAGCTTCTGTCACTCTAGCAACCCATCATCTACTTATTACTTCCCAATGCCTTCCTCTAGGCCCAAATAATGGTGAAGTGCCATGTAGTCGATGTTCACATAACACCACTAGAGGAGACACAACATACATCTCATCAAAATATCGAACGAATACCAAATTCACATGACTACTAATAGCAAGACTTCTCCCATGTCCTCAGGAACAAAAGTAACTACTCACAAAGCATAAACATGTTCATAATTAGAGGGGTATTAATATGCATATAGGATCTGAACATATGATCTTCCACCAATTGAACCAACTAGCATCAACTACAAGGAGTAATTAACACTACTAGCAACCTACTAGCACCAATCCCGGACTTGGAGACAAGAAATGGGTACAAGAGATGAACTAGGGTTTTGAGATGAGATGGTGCTGATGAAGATGTTGATGGAGATTGCCCTCTCCCGATGAGAGGAGCGATGGTGATGACGATGGCGATGATTTCCCCCTCTGGGAGGGAAGTTTCCCCGGTAGAACAGCTCCGCCAGAGCCCTAGATTTGTTCCGCCAAGGTTCCGCCACGTGGCGACGGAGTTTCGTCCGAGAAGATGGCTTATGATTTTTTTCCCATCGAAAGACTTCATATAGCAGAAGATAGTCACCGGAGGGCCACCAGGCGGCCCACGTGGTAGGGGCGCGCCTAGGGGGTAGGGCGCGCCCCCACCCTCGTGGTCAGGGTGTGGCCCCCTGGTGAAGTTCTTGCTCTCAGTATTTTATATATATTTGGAAAACGTCCTCCATGGAGTTTCAGGACTTTTGGAGCTGTGCAGAATAGGTCTCTAATATTTGCTCCTTTTCCAGCCCAGAATCCCAGCTGCCGGCATTCTCCCTCTTTATGTAAACCTTGTAAAATAAGAGAGAATAGGCATAAGTATTGTGGCATAATGTGTAATAACAGCCCATAATGCAATAAATATCGATATAAAAGCATGATGCAAAATGGACGTATCAGCGAGCGTCCTCCATGGGCTTGGTGGAGTGATGAAGCGTGGGTCAACGAAGAAGAAAGCTTCGGCGCACCCCTACCTGGCGCGTCAAATGTCGGATTTTGGGGTCTGGCAAAACCCTTAAGGTTCGAACACTGGGGTGTGCATGAAGACATTCTCCCTCTCTCTATCTCACGCACTCCATGATCTCACGGCCTAGGTCGATGAACCCAAAGAACATGAGACACAAGATTTATACTGGTTCAGGCCACCGTTGTGGTGTAATACCCTACTCGAGTGTGGTGTGGTGGATTGCCTCTTGGGCTGAGGATGAACAATTATAAAGGAAGAGCAGCCTCGTGAGGTGAGGTGTTCTTGTGCTTGGTGTGCTTGTGTGGTTGAGGATCGGAATCAGATGAGATCGCCCCTAGCTATGGTGGTGGCTAGTCCTACTTATAGAGGTCCTGGTCCTCTCCCCAAATATTGAGGAGGAAGGGAGCCAACAACGGCCAAATTCGATGGGAGACAACTAGTACAAGTTATCCTGACAAAAGGTGGTCTTCGCCTGCCAAAGGCTCTGGTGGTGACGCCATGTTGGGCTCCACGGTGACCTCCATCTTGTTGTTCTACTGGTCTTGGTATCGTTGCACCGATATGGAAACCTTTCCTTGACACCTCGGTACTCTTCGTATGCGCTAGCCTCCTTAGCACCAAAGAGGAAACAAGGACACTGTGCGCGCTGGCGCCCGCCTGGCCTCGATCATCATGGCTCACGTCATTGGAACCTCGCGAGGTTTGCCTTGCCTTGATTTCTCCGCCCCTCGCGAGCCAGCCTGGTGAGGCCGCTCCTGAGGAGGTCTTGTGTCGTCCGCCTCGCGAGGCTTGGCCCCTCACAAGGGTATTGAATGCTTGTTGGTGAAGATGGACCATACGGGCCTGCTTGTAGAGCCACGCCATGGGCCGTAGGCAGGCAAGTCTGGGGACCCCCGTTCCCAGAATGCCGACACCAACCGGCATGCTTCTCTTCGACATGATCCCATCATTCTTCCCATCCGTAATATCAATTATCAGTTCTTCTCAATGGTGTTTGTTTCATCCGTCCCAAGTTGTCTTTATTTTTCCCGCCCTCCCACCCTTTTCTTCAAGGACTCAGATTTCTTAACCAAGTATCATTTTATTGATGGGAAGTCTCTCCATTCTTTTCTGTCAATGCTCTTATCCAGTGATTCTCAGGATGATACTAACGAAGCTTCAAGTTCATCATCCTTCGTTGTTGTTTCTTCTTCGGTGGATTCAATTCAAGCTTTTGGTGTTGACCATATCCTTTCCTCGTTTGAAATGCCTTCTCATGTCGGTGCATATATTAATCATCCACCTCTCGCTATTCATTTGTTCAGAGTGCTGAAGATATCTCAGAAGATTTGCGTTTCCATTCCTAATCCGTTCAAGATTTCTCGAGGTTGTTATCTCATTCAAGCCATTTAATTTAATCGGTGCAATCTCTCTTCAAATCATTTCAACGGTATTTCTTTTGGGTGGGCCATAACCCACAGGTCTTTTCCAGGATCTTACCTGACTCTTCTAATTTTCCCGGAGTTATTATCGAATTCTTTCAAGTATGACGTAAGAATGGATTCCATGAGTAATATGCCTTTCCAAGATTGATTCCAAATTATTTTCATTGTTGGTTCAACCTCTTCGCTTTTCATTCTCCCGGAGTATCTCAACATTTTGGTGGTGTTTCTCGTGGTCATTCTCGGATTTGAAGATCGAAGAAGAGTTTCTCTTCAATCTTGCTCCATTCTCTTGAAGATGTGTAGTTCAAGCTTGGTGCCATCCTCTCATAATTGTTTGCGATTGTCAGTAATTCTTTTCACCCATCTGGAGCAATTCAGGAGTCTTTTCAGTTTGATTCTCTGGAGCCCATCATCTCAGAATTATTCATTCCAGCTTTCAGCTCTCGTTCTCCAAATCTTACCGGTGCATCATTCAAGTATTCTCTAATCAGCTCGCGATCTCTTCGTTCACTTGTATCTCAATTCCCTCAAGTATCTTCATTCGTTTTCTAATTCTTCTCGGTGCTTCTTTATCTTTCTTCGTTTATTTTCAATTCTTACGGTGGTTTGTTCAAGATTCTTCTTCCTTGTTACTGGATCTATTCATTCGTTCTTCCCAAATCCCACCGGTGGTTCGTTGAAGACCTTTATCAAGTTTATGCTATATCTCTCTTAATCCTTCCTACGAGAATAAGTAGTATGCCAAATCCGTTGCTTGTCATCAATTTAAATTGGTGAAGGATATGCATAATGCAATTCTTATTCTTTCATCAAAATGATGGATTCATTCTTTCGGAGTTTGTTCACTATGAGTAAATTCTCGGTTCAAGATGATTCATCTTTTCTTTTCCGGAGTTCCAATTTTTTCACACTATCTTGTCGCAAAGCTCCAGCTAAATCATCGCAAGGCTTCACCTTGTGTTCTCAACTTCTCTTTCCTTTTGTTACCAGAGTTCTTCATGGAGGCTCTACATGGTGGTTCGTCAAGGATTCCTTTGATTCTTCATTTGTTCTTCAAGATCTCTCTCGAAGTTAAGATCCGCCAAGCGATACTCTCAAATAAACATGGGGCTCAACACATGTTTTGTTTTGAGGAGTTCAAGTATTCTTCATCTGGCATTCCAAAGTGCAATTCTTTCTATCTAATCTGTTGAGGTGGTGTTATACCATTCTTGATAATTTTCCCTTCGTGTTTCATGATTCACAAGTTGTCAGGAATGAGATATTTAAATCCGTATTTTTCTCTTCGTTCACGAGATCTTTTCAATCCATCAATCTCTTCATTGGAGCTATATTGGGTTATATTTCACCTAAAGCTTTCCCTAAAGATTGTTGCTATTTATGGTGCTTATAAATGACCCAAGTTCTTCATTATCCTCCCAATGAAATAAGTTTCTCGTTTCCTTGTTCATGTCAATCCAATCTATTGTTTCTATTAGTGATAGAATTTCACCTCATAATTTTGAGTAGTTTTCCATAAGCCCACTACAAGCTTATTTGTTTCGTTGTTGGGTTTTTCCAACTCCGTTATAACCTTCTTGGAAGGGTGCTTTCCAAGCTCATTTGTGGCAGAAGTTGGCATTTTCTTCTCCATTCTTATTCCAATGATCGATCTTCTATTCTTTCTCCCAGAGGCTTTATGATGTTGCTCTTTTCACTCATCATCTAGAATTGTGAGGATCGTGTTCTTTTCATGCTTATCCATTTAACCGGAGTGTTGTGTCCTCTGCTCAAGTTCTTTTCATCTTATCAAGTCTTGCATCTCTTTTCAACTGGAGTGCTTGCATGTACTTCTTGTCCATTGTAACATTTTTCTTATGTCTTTCAACCTACAAGATTCTCGTAATGTTCCTTGTTCCTCTTTTCTAACGGAGTGTTTACAACTTTGTTCATCTTCATTGTACTCTTTCTATGAATTTGTTCAACCTCTCAAGGTTCGTGGTTTCACTCGTTTGTCTAAGAAGCAACTTAGTTTACCTCTCCTCTTCCTTTTCTGCTTCTCTCCAGTGCCATCCTAGATCTCGGGATGAGATCCTCTCGTAGTGGTGGAGTGTTGTGACGCCCCAAGACCGGCGCTCCAGATGCCTTCCATGGATTCCGAGATTCGTTGTGTGATTTGTTTTGTTCGTTGCACTCATCTTTACATCATGTGCATTTCATCATGTCATCATGCACCCCTTTTTAAAACTCAACCAAATAAATTGCATAGATCGTTGATCTATTTAAATCGAGGGAAATGCACATGGTGATTTCTCATTACAACATATAAAAGTCTCCCAATATTGTTAGGGAGCTATATTAAAATATTCCATTAACTTTGGAATCACCAGAACACACTTGCAAAATAATCTCCTGTCTTTTCTATTTCAAGTTCATTCCCAAACTTTGCCCTTAATTCTTTTATTATTTTCCCAAGCTCCATGATAATTCTCAACATCTTTGAACTCTCGTAAAGCCTAGCTTCCATTCGAACTCCTTGGCTCAAGTCAACATGTTTGGGATTAACTTATCCTAATTTGTTGGAACCAATTTTGTTGGGGTGGAAATAATCCATAGAGCCATACAAAAATGTCCCATCATTTTTTTCTTCTCCATGACCTCTTCTCTTAATTCTATTTGGCCTCTCTCTATTTGCTGAAAAGAGAAATTCAGAGGGAAGGAGAGGAGTGGTGCAACAGCCCAGCCAGGCCGGCCTACTTCACCGCAGCTATTTGGCCCAAGGCCTAGCCTGTGCCCTCCTAACCCTAGCCGCCAGGGAGCCGACCGCCTTCTCTCGATCTCTCCCTGGCGCTCCCCCTCAGCGCTGTCGACGCCCTCGATCCCCTGCCTCCTCCCGTCAGCCACGCACGGGAGGAGCCCCCGCGCCCGATCCCCTAGCGCCGCCAGCCCCGCGGGAGGTCCCCGCCACCGAATTAGGTCACCTCTGCCCGGTTCCTCCCATCGTCGCCGCGCCAAGCCGCACCATCGCCATCCCTCGTCGTCCCGACCAGCAGCAGGTCGCCGGAGACCTCTCCGTCCTACCTCCTCGTTTGCCATGGCCGCCGCCCGTTCGTCGCCTCCGCCGCGGGAGCCTTGCGCCCGACCCTCTCGTCGAGGCCATGGATGCCCGTGGCCCCGCCTTCTGCATCAACCACCATCGATGTGGCCGCTCCGTGCTTCTCCACAGGAGCCACGTCGCCTCCCTGCCATGGTGCCCGCATCTCCAGCCGTGCTGCGCAACAGCGCCTCCAGTGACCCCTTTCTCTGCCATCGTGCCGCTGTTCTAGCCAGCGAGCCCGCCTCCAACGTCCATCCCCGTCGCCCTCCAGCCCCCCTGCATGTGTGTTGTATGAGATGCATGGTTAGATGTTCTATTATCACCCGTGAATGTTAGTTGTTACTCCTCGTTGCCATGTCGTCCACCCTTGGGAACTTGGTAACCGGGATCACCCCACCATCTTTTGCACGCTCCCGCCACACTTTTTTTTGCACCGCTATCTCAATGAGCTACCGGAATCGATATGTTGCCGTGGCATCATTTTCGGGTTCGTTTCCGTGGCACCCCTATCATTTCTGCCACGATGACAAATGCTTCATAACATGCTCTTATCAACATTTTCATAGAAATTGCATAAAACTTGCAAATGTCATTCGCATCATGATAACAACATCAAGAATTTTTAAATTGTTGTTTCCTAAATTGCTAAATGCATATGGGGATTTACCGGAATTTTTGTTGTTGTTTCCGGCCTCATTTAAACATGCTAAAATGTGTAGTTTACTTATGCTTCACCTCTTGCCATGGTTAACAACATTTAATATTGTTGGGTACATAAACGGGAGAGAATTAAATTAGTCATGTGGTGTTTCGTCAATATGCAACTTGTTGCATATTGAGCTCCACTTAACTTGTACTGTTGTTTGTGCACTTTGCCATGCCATATTTCATTAAACCGGACATGCATCATACTTGATTGTGCATCATGCCATGTTTATGTGATGGTTGTTTACCATGTTGCTTGCTCCTTTCCGGCTGTGCTTCTTCTCGATAGTTCCGGTAATGTCGCATTTGTGAGGATCCGTTCGACTACGTCGGCTTGACTTCTTCATGGACTCGTTCTTCTTCCTTGCGGGATTTCAGGCAAGATGATCATACCCTCAAAATCACTTCTATCTTTGCTTGCTAGTTGTTCGCTCTATCGCGATGTCGCGCTACCTACCACTTGTTATATCATGCCTTCCATATTGCCATGTCAAGCCTCTAACCCACCTTCCTAGCAAACCGTTGTTTGGCTATGTTACCGCTTTTGCTCAACCCCTCTTATAGCATTGTTAGTTGCAGGTGAAGTTGAAGTTTGTTCCATGTTGGAACATGGATATGTTGGGATATCACAATATATCTTATTTAATTAATGCATCTATATACTTGGTAAAGGGTGGAAGGCTCGGCCTTATGCCTGGTGTTTTGTTCCACTCTTGCCGCCCTAGTTTCCGTCATACCGGTGTTATGTTCCTTGATTTTGTGTTCCTTACGCGATTGGGTGTTATGGGAACCCCTTGACAGTTCACTTTGAATAAAATTACTCCAGCAAGGCTCAACCTTGGTTTTACATTTGCCTAACAACCTAAGCCTTTTTCCCTTGGGTTTCCGAAGC
>NC_041384.1:531333226-531353568 GCF_002162155.2 Triticum dicoccoides
CAGTGCTCCTCTAAGTGTTGGTCCAACCTGGGCGATGTCCAGCGCCCCCTGGGCAACCAAGGTCTATGCCAACCCGACGTCTGGCCCATCCGGTGTGCCCTAAGAACGATATATGCGCAGCTCCTATCAGAATTTGTCGGCACAACAGGCGGTCTTGCTGGTCTTGTTTTACCATTGTCGAAATGTCTTGTAACCGGGATTCTGAGACTGATTGGGTCTTCCCGGGAGACGGAATATTCTTCGTTGACCGTGAGAGCTTGTGATGGGCTAAGTTGGGACACCCCTGCAGGGTATAAACTTTCGAGAGCCATGTCCGCGGTTATGTGGCAGATGGGAATTTGTTGATGTCCGGTTGTAGATAAATTGACACTTGGCTTAATTAAAATGCATCAACCGCGTGTGTAACCGTGATGGTCTCTTTTCGTCGGAGTCCGGGAAGTGAACACGGTTCTTGTGTTATGGTTGTGTGTAAGTAGTCTCAGGATCACTTCTTGATCACTACTAGCTTCACGACCATGGCGTTGCTCCTCTTCTCGCTCTTATTTGCGTATGTTAGCCACCATATATGCTTAGTGCTTGTTGCAGCTCCAGCTCATTACCTTATCCTACCCATAAGCTTAAATAGTCTTGATCTCACGGGTGTGAGATTGCTGAGTCCTCTTGACTCACGGATACTTCCAAATAGTTGCAGGTGCCGATGATACCAGTGCAGGTGGCGCAATCAAGCTCAAGTGGGAGCTAGATGAAGATCTTGATCATTGTTATGTGTCTTTTCCGGTTGATCAGTAGGGGAGCCCAGTTGGGACAATCGGGGATCTAGCATTTGGGGTTGTCTTCCTTTATTTTGGTTCCGTAGTCGGACCTTTGATTATACTCAGGATGATGTATGTTTAACTTGTTATTTGTGTGAAGTGGCAATTGTAAGCCAACTCTTTGTCCCTTTCTTATTCAGTACATGGGATTGTGTGAAGATTACCCCACTTGCAACTAAACCACCATGCGGTTATGCCTCCAAGTCGGGTCTCGACATGTGGGAGATATAGCTGCATTGTGGGTGTGACACATTTGGAGAACTTTTATTTTCGGGACATATTTTATTGCACGGATAATTCACAAAACAGACATAAAATACTATTTTTGCTTTATTTATTCTAAATAAAAGAAAGTAAAAACTGGATACAGAAAGTTGTGCCTTCTAAATTCATTCATCACATGCCCATCAAAAGGAATACATTAACAAGGTCGATCAAGTCTTATTAACAAACTTTTTCTGAATGACATGAAACCGGAGAACTTTCGAATAACACTAGGTTAACTCAACGGGGATATGCATGTCCCCAACAATAAGAATATAAAATTTCTTTTTGACAGTAGGAAGAGGGAACTCAAAACCTCTAATAGTAATAGTTGAAATTTTTCCAATAGAGTTGATACTATGAACTTGAGGTTGTTGCTTCAAAAAGTGTATTGTATGCTCATTACCATTAACATGAAAAGTGTCATTGCCTTTGTTGCAATCAATAACAGCCCCAGCAGTATTCAAAAAGGGTCTACCAAGGATGACCGACATACTGTCGTCCCCAGGAATATCAAGAATAACAAAGTCCGTTAAGATAGTAATGTTTGCAACCACAACAGGCACATACTCACAAATACCGATGGGTATAGCAGTTGATTTATCATCCATTTGCAAAGAGATTTTAGTAGGTGTCAACTTATTTAATTCAAGTCTATGATATAAAGAGAAAGGCATAAAACTAACACCGACTCCAAGATCACATAAAGAAGTTTTAACATAGTTTCTTTTAATGGAGCATGGTATAGTTGGTACTCCTGGATTTCCAAGTTTCTTTGGTATTCCATCCTTAAAAGTGTCATTAGCAAGCATGGTGGAAATTTCATCTTCTGGTATCTCTCTTTTATTAGTAACAATATCTTTCATATACTTAGCATAAGGAGGCATTTTTAGCATATCAGTCAAACGCATACGCAAAAAGATAGGTCTAATCATTTCAGCAAAGCGCTCAAAATCTTTATCATACTTTTTCTTGGATGGCTTAGGAGGAAAGGGCATGGGTTTTGTAAACCCGTGGTTCTCTTTCTTTACCATGTTTCCTAGCGACATGTCTCTCTTATCATAATGTTGATTCTTTGATTGTGGGTTATCAAGATCAACAGCAGGTTCAATCTCTACATAATTATTATTACTAGGTTGAACATGAACATGAACATCATTATCAATATTATCACTAGGTTCATGTTCATCACCAGATTGTGTCTCAGCATCAGAAATAGAAATATCATTGGGATTCTCAGGTGTATCTATAACAGGTTCACTAGGAGCATGCAAAGTCCTATCAGTTTTCTTTTTCTTTTTATTAATAGGACTAGGTGCATCAGTATTAATTCTCTAAGAATCTTGCTCAACTCTTTTTGGATGGCCCTTAGGATACAAAGGTTCCTGGGTCATTTTACCACCTCTAGTCATAACCCTAACAACATTTTCATTATTCTTACTATTCAACTCATTAAACAATTCATCATGTGCCTTAAGTACTTGTTCTACTTGAGTTGTAACCATGGAAGCATGTTTACTAATAAGATTAAGATCATTAATAGTTCTACTCATATAATCACCCAAGTAGTCAAGCATGTAAGCATTATGTTTTAGTTGTCTACTAACATAAGCATTAAAGTTTTCTTGTTTAACAATAAATTTATCAAACTCATCTAAGCATTGACTAGGAGACTTATTGTGAGGAATATCACTTTCATCAGATCTATAAAGAGAGTTTACCTCTACTACCTATGTTGGGTCATCAAGACCATGTATTTCTTCAATAGGCGGTAAATTCTTAACATCTTCAGCTTTAATACATTTTTCTTTCATAGATTGCTTTGCCTATTGCATATCTTCAGGACTGAGAAATATAATACCTCTTTTCTTCAGAGTTGTCTTAGGAGTTGGTTTAGGAAGTGTCTGATCATTATCATTACTCAATATATTATTCAATAGCAATTCAGCTTGCTCAACAGTTCGTTCCCTGAAAACACAACCAGCACAACTATCCAGGTGGTCTCTGGAAGCATCGGTTAGTCTATTATAAAAGATATCAAGTATTTCATTTTTCTTGAGAGGATGACAGGGAAATCATTAACTAATTGGACAAGCCTCCCACAAGCTTGTGGGAGACTCTCTTCTTCAATTTGCGCAAAGTTAAATATTTCCTTTAAAGCAGCTTGTTTCTTATGAGTAGGGAAATATTTTTCAGAGAAGTAGTAAATCATATCCTGGGGACCACGCACACAACCAGGAGCAAGAGAATTAAACCATATCTTAGCATCACCCTTTAGTGAGAAACGAAACAATTTAAGAATATAGTAATAGCGAATTTTTTCCTCATGAGCAAATAGGGTGGCTATATCATTCAATTTAGTAAGTTGTGCCACAACAATTTCAGATTCATAACCATAAAAAGGATCAGATTCAACCAAAGTAATTAACTCAGGATCGACAGAGAATTCATAATCCTTATCAGTAACAAAGATAGGTCAAGTAGCAAACTTAGGATCATATTGCATTCTAGCATTCAAAGACTTTTCTTTCCACTTGCATAATAATTTCTTAAGATCATCTCTATCCTTACAAGCAAGAAAGTCCCTAGCTACCTCTCCATCCATAACATAACCCTTAGGTATAACAAGAAGTTCATATCTAGGAGAGCTAGTTATAGCAGGTGCCTCAAAGTTTTCAGTTTCAATAATTTCATCAGTTTCAGAAATATCATCATCTTCAGGATAATCAAAAGTTCTAACTCTAGCAAGATGTTCATCAAGTAATTCACCAAGTGGCATAGTTTTATCAAGCAGAGTAGTATCATCATAAGCATTATTCATAGCAGAAGTAGCATCATCAATAACATGTCACATATCATAATCAATAGTAGGTGTAGATGCCGCAAGCTTACTCAAAACAGAAGGTGAATCAAGTGAAGAGCTAGATGGCAGTTTCTTACCTCCCCTCGTATTAGAGGGGAAAATCTTGGTTCTAGTATCTTTTAAATTCCTCATAGTGATCAAAAGATATAAATCCCAAGTGACTCAAAGAATAGAGCTATGCTCCTTGGCAACGGTGCTAGAAAAAGGTCTTGATAACCCATAAGTCACTACTAGGAAAAGGCCTACTAATGGCGCACCAGTAGTGCGCCATTAGTATGCCTAGAGGTGTGCCATTACTATCTGACTTAGTAATGGCGCACCACATAGAAGTGCGCCATTAGTAATAAAAAAATTCAAATTTTTTCAATTTTTTTTTTAAAAAAATTCCAAAATTTTTCAATTTTTTTTTTAAAATTCAATTTTTTTATTTATTTTTCTTAATCTCGGGTCACCATGGCTTAATCTTGAGTCAATATGACTAATCTTAGGTCAAATCGCACTCTGTGGTCAAACTTCTCGGAAGGTCACCCATCCTCACACTACTCCAACCCAAGCACGCTTAACTTCATTGTTCTATCCAACCCCAGCACCACCTCACTTCAGAGGCACTTCTTGATATATATATCATATCAATCCTATTAAACCTTGCTGATGTCTAGGACTTTGTTCATGTTCATGAGTATGATGAAATTTTGAAAAAATATTTCAAACTTCCCGGTCATATTACGTATCATATTTTGAAAATAATTCAAATTTTTTTTTCGAAACCAATTTTTTTCTGTTACTAGTGGCGCACCTAGCATACAGTGCGCCACTAGTAAGTTTGAATTTTTTTCCCTCCGGATCTTAAAAGCCCCGTAACTTTTTTTCTGTTAGGTTTTTGGGGATTTTGAAAATGTTTAACGGGGTTCCCTCGGTTAAATTTGGATGTAACTTTTCGAGTAGATGATTTTTCATATAAAGAACTTTTTAATCCGAGTTCGTATGCAAAGTTATGCCCATTTTACAAATTTCAGAGAGATCTTGCAAATAAAGTCAAAATTCATATTTGTAAATTTTCCCAACAACTAGACCACATATCACATAGGAAACTTATTTTCTTTCATTTTTTGGACATTTCCATCATTTTCTTTTATTTTTTTAAAACTGAAAAGGCGGTCCACCGGGAGGGTGCATTCGGTACATTTTGGGCCAAGTTAGTAATGGCGCACCGTGGGGGTGGTGCGCCATTACTAGTTAAACTAGTAATGGCGCACCACACCCACGGTGCCATTACTAGTTTTGAAAAAACAATAAAACAAATTCTGATTTTTTTAAAAAAACTTAGTAATGGCGCACCAACACATGGTGCGCCATTAGTATATACTAATGGCGCACCACATGTCTGGTGCGCCATTAGTGTCATTTCCATCTATATCCCTTTTCCTAGTAGTGAGTATAGGGGATCACAATAGTTCTCCAGGGTAGAGCATTCAACCCAAATTTATTGATTCGACACAAGGGGAGCCAAATAATATTCTCAAGTATTAGAAGCTGACTTGTCAATTCAACCACACTTGAAAGACTTAATATCTGCAACAAAGTATTTAGTAGCAAAGTAGTATGGAAGTAATGGTAATGGTGGCAAAAATAACAGTAATAGTTTTGTAGCAATTGTAACGGTGGCAATGGAAAAGTAACTGAGCAAAGATCAATATGTGAAAAGCTCGTAGGCAATGGATCAATGATGGATAACTATGTTGGATGGCATTCATCATGTAGCAGTCATAACCTAGGGTAACACAGAACTAGCTCCAATTCATCAATATAATGTAGGCATGTATTCCGTATATAGTCATATGTGCTTATGGAAAAGAACTTGCATGACATATTTTGTCCTACACTCCCGTGGCAGCGGGGTACTATTGGAAACTAAGGGATATTAAGGCATCCTTTTAATAGAGAACCGGACCAAAGCATTACCACTTAGTGAATACATGAACTCCTCTAACTACGATCATCACCGGAAAGTGTCCCTACTATTGTCACTCCAGGGTTGCCGGATCATAACACGTAGAAGGTGACTATAACTTGCAAGATAGGATCAAGAACACAAATATATTCATGAAAACATAATAGGTTCTGATCTGAAATCATGGCACTCGGGCCCTAGTGACAAGCATTAGGCATAGGAAAGTCATAGCAACATCAATCTTAGAACATAGTAGATACTAGGGATCAAACCCTAACAAAACTAACTCAATTGCATGGTAAATCTCATCCAACCCATCACCGTCCAGCAAGCCTATGATGAGATTACTCACGCACGGCGGTGAGCATCATGAAATTGGTGATGGAGTATGGTTGATGATGATGATGGCGACAATTTCCCCTCTACAGAGCCCAAAACGGACTCCAGATCTGCCCTCCCGAGGAAGAACAGGAGGTGGCGGCGGCTCCGGGTCGTAAAACACGATGAATCCTTCTCTCTGATTTTTTCTCCTCGAATGTGAATATATTGAGTTGGAGTTGAGGTCGGTGGAGCTTCGTGGGACCCACAAGACAGGGGGCACGCCCAGGGGTAGGGCGCCCCCACCCTTGTGGACAGGGTGTGGGTCCCCTCTGGTTGATTTTTTCGCCAATATTTTTTATATATTCCGAAAATAATCTCCCTGAAGTTTCAGGTCATTTTGAGAACTTTTATTTCCGCAAAAAAATAACACCATGGCAATTCTGCTTTAAATAGCGCCAGTCCGGGTTAATTCCATTTAAATCATGCAAATTAGAGTCCAAAATAAGGGCAAAAGAGTTTGGAAAAGTTGATACAACGGAGGCATATCAACTGCTCATTCACGCTCAGAGGAGTCTAGCACACCATGACGCTGGAGCAGTTCTACAGTGTCTTCGATTTCGAGAACCGAGGAGTTGTCGACACTAGGGCATGCCGGTTGCCGATGTTTTGGGTTTGTGGGAACTCATCTCCGTCAAGGATGGACATAACCTCTCCGAGAAGAAGGCATCGAGCATCCAAAACCCACCATTCGCTACTTCATGATTTTCATTGCCAACACTATTTTTGGTAGGGAGAACCTCGGGGGCATATCGAGCTATGACATGTGTGTGCTCCATGCAACACTCCACCCTGATTACACCCCCAAGCCTATCTTGGGATATTTTCTTATTCATCATGTTGGTAGGCAGCACAAGTAGCTGAGGGGAACTATAGTTGTGGGAGGCATAGTGACTCGGCTTGCTGAGCACTTCGACCTCGATATTGTTGCTATGCAACATGTCCCGGGTCCTACAGCACTCAACCATAGGATTATGATCAACACTCACTTCATTAGGCCCATGCAAGGGGAGCATTCCTACAAATGCCCCCTACCTAATACGCACATTGTTGATGTTTGCTTGCCCTTGCTGACTGTTTCTATGCGTGATATGTGGGTACTCTCTGTTGATGAGATCAACGAGTACCGCCACGAGCCTGGTTTCTGGAACATCGCTCAACCCAAACCCGCTCCATAGTGGGACGCTACAGCAGCAGGTGCGGCCCATGGTTGGAACGCACGGGGCATTGCCCCTCAGCACACACCCAACTTTCCACCACAGGCTGCCCCACATGTCTAATATGGGTAGCCTCAAGATTTTGTATCCAGGTTTGAGTTTCAGCAACTGCAGCAGCGGGTAGGACCGTAGGAGGGATCCATACGGACCTCCATGAGGCCAACAACAACATTAATCTGCTGAGTGGGAACATGCAGTCCCTCTCTTCTTTCTAGCAGCCACATCCTCGAGCGGGAGGTCCGTCCTCTAGTGGCCCATCCAACCAGTGGCCACAGTTTGGCCAAGGGGGTAACGATGACGAACATGGACTAGAGAGTAGACCAAGAGCCTAAGCTTGGGGTAGCTCATCCCCTAGGTATCCATCATGCATATTTATTTTTCTTGTATTTATTTCTTGTATTTTGCATGTTTATTTTCAGTTTGCATAATAAAATGAGGAGCACACTTTGGTCTTGCCTTGTTATAGTTCTTTTCATTTGTTTTCTTTGAGCCTACAGGTTTGCTCTCAGCTAGCAAGAGGAAATGAAGAAAATGAATTGGGACTTGGAGGGGAAGAATGAGCCAGCGTGAGAAGGTATAACATATACATAATTCCTTGTCTCGCAATATTATTTGTGGAAGAATTTTCAGTTGACTGGCTGCACTTGAATTAGTTCCCCACATTAGTTGAATATCATCTAGTCATAACTCCCAATTCCAGATTTTGCTAGTCAAACCTTGTGGGAAAGCATGTTTTTGTTTTAATGAAAATCTGAAAATTTCAGAGGATAGGAACTTCCGAAGAGAACGAGTATACTTAAGCAATTAAACCCCACATGCTAATTTTGATTGACTTGATGACACCTACTAATGGAGTTGATTAGAGGGATGAATATTTGAAGTGGTTGAGGTTATGCCAAAATTTATTCGCAATACTTAAATCGTGGAGCTCCAGCCCTAGGCTGGCTTTACGTCTCGTTGCTATATGTTGAGATAATTTGCATAACTGCAACTCTGTCATGAACTTGGGGGTTGTGTAGTAAACGATCGACCTTCCTCGAGGGAGTGTGTAAGTGGTAAATAAAAGCACTGATCACTGAGCTCGAAAGATACAACAATTCTTGATCCATAGTGCAAGAAATTAAGCCACACTGGAACCCAATTGCATATAGTGAATTTTGGCATAACCCCATCACCTAGAGTTGAAATCCCAAAGAACAATAACTAAGAGAAGTGTTTGAGAGCAATGCCTAAGAGCATTAGTGTGTGTTAATAAAAAACTTGAGTACTTTGCTATCTTTGATCTCCAAACCTTCTAAATGCATTTTGATGATTGAGCTTAAGTTGAATGTCCATCTAATAGATGAACACCTTCATTTTCCTAAACACTTGGTTAACGAAGAAAAATTGTTTTGAGAAATTATAACTAAGGGTATGGCACTATACGTGGTTAGGAAACAAGTTTAGGTGCAGCTATTCAATTGCAAATACTTTCTTGAATGGTCTTGCAGGATAAGAGAGGATGGACATGATGTATTTTCTCGAGTCGGTACAGTTCTTTCAATTCAACCAAGCTTGTTTTCACTCTCTTGATTTCATGTTTAACTAGGGACGAGCAAATCTTAAGCTTGGAGGAGTTGATGGCTCGAGAATTTGCAATTTTTTTCATAGTGATTTCCATTTGGTTTCATTGGATTTTTGTATTCTTTAGATACTTCTAATGTTAATCCAACACAAGA
Organism: Triticum dicoccoides; assembly: GCF_002162155.2. Classification (NCBI taxonomy): domain Eukaryota; kingdom Viridiplantae; phylum Streptophyta; class Magnoliopsida; order Poales; family Poaceae; genus Triticum; species Triticum dicoccoides. Next base: position 531,342,430 of record NC_041384.1, read on the forward strand.
GAGGAAAATCTACTTTGTCCTTTAGATGGCAGGAAATATCATATTTGGAAGGAAACCAAAGGAGATTGCTGCAAATCAAGCTAATTAGAGTAACTTTCCTGAAGAGAGCATTGTCAACAGACGCACCAGAGTGAAAGACAGCGTTCCATGCGACCACACACACACTCGTTTGAGCAGTCATTTGGAGTGCCCATAGCCCCTCCTCATCTATACAAGCTACTTTCATGAAGGGACCACGAGAAAAAGGAGAACCCTAGCCGTCGCCACACCATCCAGAATAGGAGAAGAGAGGATCTGAAGGACTCAAGAAGATCATCATAGTTTTTGGTCCTTTCATTATCCATCATCATCATCACCTCATTCACTATCGTAATATGGATTGGAACTTGTAATATCTACTCCATGTCATCTGAGATCAAGACTATTTGAGCACCATTTCATCCAATTGTGGATCCCCTCAATATTATCGATATGGTTTTCATGGTTTTCTCTCTATTGTGATTGATTCCCCTCTTGTGATGTGTGAGTAATTCCCCTAGGTGTGGGAGATGTAGGTTAGTGGTTAGATTGATAAGTGCCTATCCTATATGTCATCATTTGAATTCATAGTAGTATGATCTATTTAGTATGTTGTTATATTGTGGTGAACTCTATGCATGTTGTCCAGGTTAAGGGCCCAGGCAACATGATCTCAAGACCTACATAGGTGACACATATTTTTAAGGAACTCTGTGATCTCTGAAGTGATAGGTGGAGATATCTATGAGAACTGAAGACAATATGAGATAATAGTTATCCATTGAACTTATTGCTTGGTTTCGGTCTTATGACCTTAATTGTGGAAACGACCACTCTGTGGGAATGGAGAAGCGGGACCATAGAATGAAATGTAACCCCCAGTGGAGGAGGTTCATGACTCTAGGGAAAACTGCCTACAGAATGTTTATATCAAATACTATGAGTACACTACAAGGTAACTGGTATTACCGTCACATTGGCTACCATGAACTCAAATCTCTCCGTGCCTAATCTCTTCATTGCAGGAAACACCATTTACATTTTAAGCTCTTGTTATTTACTTAATTTATTTATTTAATAGATACCTTTTCCTTTTTACTAGCATATTTAGTTTATCGTTTACCCAGGACAGTAATAGTATTTTTAGAAGCTCAAGCAGTGCTTCACACAAGAACTGTGACACCTTGTGTGTGACAGAAATGCCTCCGTAAATACTATCCTTTGCTCTTTGTTGGGACGAATACTCATTGGGATACTTCTACGAAAGTGCTACACTACCATGTTTGGTCTGCAGGTACCACTGAGCCAAGCGATCCGCCGTCAAGCAGTGATTTTGTGACACAAGCCAAAGGAAGAACTTGACATTTAGGGGGGTAGCTTTGCCAGATAATCTTCCAGAATGGCACCGTCGTAGATCCTTCAAACATCAGACTATTACAGGAGCTCGCAGAGTATGCCCCTTTAGCAGACCATCGCCAAGTGAGAGTGTCTGGAGCCATGGAGGGGGAGACTCTCTAGATGTGCCACCACAGGTCCATATAATCGATGGTGGCTAAGGGGCCAAGGCTGCCACCAATGTCTGAGATCCAGGTGCACTGCACCAAAGCATCACAAACAAGGCATGTGCAGTGCCGTCATCGCGAGACAAGGGTAGCTAGAGTAGGCGCAATCTCAGTGGTGGAATTACCCTCCAGCCAGTGTTCCAACCAGAACTGACAAGTGCACTCGCCGCCTAGAGTCCATATCGTAGATGCCCTAAAGAGTTGCTGAACCTCGGGCTCGTGGGGCAAGTGGAGATGTTACCAAGGCTGGCTAGGATCTGTGGCCTGGAACCACAACCATCGGGTGTGTAGGGAGATGCTGACACACTGAAGATCATGAACCCCAAGGCCCTCGTACTCGAGCGGGCGACAGACTTTAGCCCAGTTGATCAGGCAACAACCGACGCGTGCATCCTTGCACCCTTGCCATACGAAGTCGCGAATGATCCTACTGATATTCTTCGGGATGGGGGTCGCCATGGCCAGCAGGATGTGCATTGGCATGGTAGTGAGGACATGACGCACTAGGGCGACAGGCTCACCGTGGTTGAGTAGAGAGGCCTTCCAGGTGGCTAGCTTGAGGACGAGCTTTTTGGCAAGTGGCATGAGCTTGATAGAGGAGGCTTTGCGAACCGATAATGGCAATCGAAGGTACTTAATGGGGAAGTCCTTGATTGGGCAGGAAAGCGTGTCCCCAATATCAGTGCTCTCCAACGCTGAGCAGCGGATGGGAGTTGCGGAGCATGTAGCAAAATTGGTGCGAAGACCCAAGGCCTTGCCAAAGGTGCTAAGAAGCTCGTGAATGGTGAGGAGCTCTGACGCGTCGGTATGATAAAAAACCATGACGTCTTCAGTGAAGAGAGAGATACCAGGCGCAACATGCCTAGTGGTGAGCCGATGCAGGACACCATGTTCCTATTTTCTAGTAGCCACTGTAGCAAAAATTCCCCAATTAATAGAGGAGTGTCCAGGTCGGGAGCTTATCGTTGTTTTAAATTTGTGTGCCTCTTGTTCTGGTATGTTCGTTCCATAGTGGTATCTGAAAAAATTGGTATTAGTTGCTATCGATCCTCGGCAGAGTAGTGATGGTGTAGAGTCTGAGCGGTTTGACGGCGGCAGCAGACCAATTGGGGTGTAGGCTGGTAGCTAAGGTGCGCTTACTAGCAATGATGAAATAACGTATGTTGGGAAACGTAGCATGCAATTTCAAAAAAGATCCTACTGATACGTCAATTTTGCATCATGCTTTTATATCAATATTTATTGCATTATGGGTTGTTATTACACATTATGTCACAATACTTATGCCTATTCTCTCTTATTTTACAAGGTTTACATAAAGAGGGAGAATGTCGGCAGCTGGGATTCTGGCTGGAAAAGAAGCAAATATTAGAGACCTATTCTGCACAGCTCCAAAAGTCTTGAAACTTCACAGATGATGTTTTCCAAATATATAAAAAACATTGAGCGCAAGAACTTCACCAGGGGGGCCACACCCTGCACACGAGGGTGGGGGGCGCGCCCTACCCCCCTGGGCGCGTCCCCCTACCTCGTGGGCCCCCTGGTGGCCCTCCGGTGACCATCTTCTGCTATATAGACTCTTTCGATCGGAAAATAATCATAAGCCATCTTCTTGGACGAAACTCCGCTGCCACGAGGCGGAACCTTGGCGGAACCAATCTTGCGTTCTGGCGGGGTTGTTCTGTCGGGGAAACTTCCCTCCCGGAGGGGGAAATCATCGCCATCGTCATCACCAACGCTCCTCTCATCGGGAGAGGGCATTCTCCGTCAACTTCTTCATCAGCACCATCTCATCTCAAAACCCTAGTTCATCTCTTGTATCCAATTCTTGTCTCTAAGTTCGGGATTGGTGCTAGTAGGGTGCTAGTAGTGTTAATTACTCCTTGTAGTTGATGCTAGTTGGTTTAATTGGTGGAAGATCATATGTTCAGATCCTATATGCACATTAATACCACTCTAATTATGAACATGTTTATGCTTTGTGAGTAGTTACTTTTGTTCCTGAGGACATGGGAGAAGTCTTGCTATTAGTAGTCATGTGAATTTGGTATTCGTTCGATATTTTGATGAGATGTAAGTTGCCTCTCCTCTTGTGGTGTTATGTGAACGTCGACTACATGACACTTCACCATTGTTTTGGCCTAGAGGAAGGCATTGGGGATTAATAAGTAGATGATGGGTTGCTAGAGTGACAGAAGCTTAAACCCTAGTTTATGCGTTGCTTTGCAAGGGGCTGATTTGGATCCATATGTTTCATGCTATGGATAGGTTTACCTTAATACTTTTGTTGTATTTGCGGCTGCTTGCAATAGAGGTTAATCATAAGTGGGATGCTTGTCCAAGTAAGGGAAGCACCCAAGCACCGGTCCACCCACATACCAAATTACCAAAGTACTGAACGCGAATCATATGAACGTGATGAAAACTAGCTTGACGATATTCCCATGTGTCCTCCGGAGCGCTTTACATCATATAAGAGTTTGTCCAGGCTTGTCTTTTGCTACAAAAGGATTGGGCCACCTTGTTGCACCTTATTTACTTTTGTTACTTATTGCTCGTTACAAATTATCCTATCACAAAACTATGTGTTACCACTTATTTCAGTACTTGCAGAGAATACCTTGCTGGAAACCGCTTATCATTTCTTTCTACTCCTCGTTGGGTTCGACACTCTTACTTATCGAAAGGACTAAGATAGATCCCCTATACTTGTGGGTCACCAAGACTCTTTTCTGGCGCCTTTGCTGGGGAGTGAAGCGCCTTTGGTAGGTGGAATTTGGTAAGGAAAATTTTAAATAGTGTGCTGAAATTTACTGTCACTTGTTACTATGGAAAGTAATCCTCTGAGGGGCTTGTTTGGGGTATCTTCACCCCGACCAGTAGAGCAAAGAGTTGCTCATAAACCTACTGAACCTACTAAAAATGAAAATGCTTGCTTTGAAATTCCATTGGGTATGGTAGAAAAACTACTAGATAATCCTATTTTAGGAGATGGAACAAAACATCCTGATGATCATCTAATATATGTGGATGAAGTTTGTGGATTATTTAAGCTTGCAGGTGTACCTGGAGATGTTGTTAAGAAGAAGGTCGTCCCTTTATCTTTGAGGGGAGATGCATCGACATGGTATAGGCTATGTCATGATATGGAGTCTTGGAACTACAAACGATTGAAATGGGAATTTCATCAAAAGTTTTTATCATATGCATCTTGTTCATCGTGATCGCAATTATATATATATAATTTTTGGCCCTGCGAAGGAGAAAGCATCGCTCAAGCTTGGGGGAGGCTTAAATCAATGTTATATTCATGCCCCAATCATGAGCTCTCAAGAGAAATGATTATTCAAAAAATTTATGCTCGGCTTTCTGGTAACAATCGCACCATGCTTGATACTTCTTGTGTTGGCTCTTTTATGACGAAGACTATTGAATTCAAATGGGATTTATTGGAAAGAATTAAACGCAACTCCGAAGATTGGGACCTCGACAATGGTAAGGAGTCAGGTATGACACCTAGTTTTGATTGTGTTAAATCTTTTATGGATACCGATATTTTTCATAAATTTAGCACTAAATATGGACTTGACTCTGAGATAGTAGCTTCTTTCTGTGAATCATTTGCTGCTTATGTTGATCTCCCCAAGGAGAAGTGGTTTAAATATCATCCTCCCATAGAAGTAAAAGTAGTTGCACCTATTAAAGTTAAAGAAAAGACTATTACTTATAATGATCCTATTGTTCCTACTTCTTATGTTGAGAAACCACCTTTCCCTGTTAGGATAAAGGATCATGCTAAAGCTTCAATTGTGGTTCGTAAAAGCAATATTAAAACATATACACCTCCTGAGCAAGTTAAAGTTGAACCTAATATTGCTATTGTTAAAGATCTCTTGTCTGATAATATAGATGGGTATGTTATTTATTTCTGTAATGAAATTGCTAGAATTGCTAAACCCTGTGATACAGATAAGCCTAGACCTGTGGTAGGCATGCCTGTTATTTCTGTTAAAATAGGAGATCATTGTTATCATGGCTTATGTGATATGGGTGCTAGTGCTAGTGCAATACCTATTGACTTATACAAAGAAATTATGCATGACATTGCACCCGCTGAATTAGAAGATATTGATGTCACAACTAAACTTGCTAATAGAGATACTATTTCACCAATGGGAATTGTTAGAGATGTTGAAGTCTTGTGTGGGAAAACTAAATATCCTACTGATTTTCTTGTTCTTGGTTCCCCACAAGATAGTTTTTGTCCCATTATATTTGGTAGACCCTTCTTAAATACTGTTAATGCTAGCAAAAGGGATGTTGTTACTATCGGTTTAGATGATATGACTCATGAATTTAATTTTTCTAAATTTAGTAGGCAACACCGTGAAGAAGAATTATCGAGTAAATATGAAATTATTGGTCTTGCTTCTATTGCCGTACCTCCTAGTGATCCTTTAGAACAATATTTGCTAGACCATGAAAATGATATCTTTATGAATGAAATAAGGGAATTAGATGAAGTATTCTTTAAACAGGAACCTATTCTAAAAAAAATTACCTGTTGAAATCCTAGGGGATCCTCCTCCACCCAAGGGTGATCCCGTGTTTGAGCTTAAATCGCAACCTGATACTCTTAAATATGCTTATCTTGATGAGAAAAATATATACCCTGTTATTATTAGTGCTAACCTTTCAGAACATGAAGAAGAGAGATTATTAAAAACTCTGAAGAAGCACCGTGCTGATATTGGGTACACTCTTGATGATCTTAAGGGCATTAGTCCCACTCTATGTCAACATAAAATTAATTTGGAAGAAGATGCTAAACCAGTTCATGATCATCAACGCCGTCTGAATCCTAAAATGAAAGAAGTGGTAAGAAAGGAGATATTAAAGCTCCTTGAGGCAGGTATAATTTATCCCGTTGCTGATAGTAAGTGGGTAAGTCCTGTCCATTGTGTCCCTAATAAGGGAGGTATTACTGTTGTTCCTAATGATAAAGATGAATTGATCCCTCAAAGAATTATTACTGGTTATAGGATGGTAATTGATTTCTGCAAATTGAATAAGGCTACTAAAAAGGATCATTATCCCTTACCTTTTATCAATCAAATGCTAGAAAGATTATCCAAACATACACATTTTTTCTTTCTAGATGGTTATTCTGTTTTTTCTTAAATACCTGTGTCAGCCAAAGATCAATCAAAGACTACTTTTACATGCCCTTTTGGTACTTTTGCTTATAGACGTATGCCTTTTGGTTTATGTAATGCACCTGCTACCTTTCAAAGATGCATGATGGCTATATTCTCTGACTTTTGTGAAAAGATTTGTGAGGTTTTCATGGACGACTTTTCCATCTATGGATCTTCTTTTGATGATTGCTTGAGCAACCTTGATCGAGTTTTGCAGAGATGTGAAGAAACTAATCTTGTCTTGAATTGGGAAAAGTGCCACTTTATGGTTAATGAAGGTATTGTCTTGGGTCATAAATTTTCTGAAAGAGGTATTGAAGTTGATAAAGCCAAGGTTGATTCTATTGAAAAGATGCCATGTCCCAAGGACATCAAAGGTATAAGAAGTTTCCTTAGTCATGCCGGTTTTTATAGGAGGTTCATTAAGGACTTCTCAAAAGTCTATCGGCCTCTGACTAATTTATTACAAAAAGATATACCATTTGTCTTTGATGATGATTGTGTAGAAGCATTTGAAATACTTAAGAAAGCATTGATCTCTGCACCTATTGTTCAGCCACCTGATTGGAATTTACCCTTTGAAATTATGTGTGATGCTAGTGATTATGCTGTAGGTGCTGTTCTAGGACAAAGAGTTGATAAGAAACTAAATGTTATTCAATATGCTAGTAAAACTCTAGACAATGCTCAAAAAATTATGCTACTACTGAAAAAGAATTCTTAGCAGTTCTATTTGCTTGTGATAAGTTTAGACCTTATATCGTTGATTCTAAAGTAACTATTCACACTGATCATGCTGCTATTAAATATCTCATGGAAAAGAAAGATGCTAAACCTAGACTTATTAGATGGGTTCTCTTGCTACAAGAATTTGATTTACATATTGTTGATAGACAAGGAGCTCAAAACCCCGTTGCAGACAACTTGTCTAGGTTAGAAAATGTGCTTGATGACCCACTACCTATTGATGATAGCTTTCCTGATGAGCAACTAAATGTCATAAATACTTCTCATACTGCTACATGGTATGCTGACTATGCTAATTACATTGTTGCTAAGTTTATACCACCTAGCTTCACATACCAGCAAAAGAAAAAGTTCTTCTATGATTTGAGGCACTACTTTTGGGATGACCCACATCTTTATAAAGAAGGAGTAGATGGTGTTATTAGACGTTGTGTACCTGAGCATGAACAGGAACAGATCCTAAGCAAGTGTCACTTCGAAGCTTATGGAGGACACCATGCTAGAGATAGGACTGGACATAAGGTACTGCAATCTGGTTTTTACTGGCCTACTCTCTTCAAGGATGCCCGTAAGTTTGTCTTATCTTGTGATGAATGTCAAAGAATTGGTAATATTAGTAGATGTCAAGAAATGACTATGAATTATTCACTTGTTATTGAACCATTTGATGTTTGGGGCTTTGACTATATGGGACCTTTTCCTTCCTCTAATGGTTATACACATATTTTAGTTGTTGTTGATTACGTTACTAAGTGGGTAGAAGCTATTCCAACTAGTAGTGCTGATCATAATAATTCTATTAAAATTCTTAAAGAAGTTATTTTTTCCAAGGTTTGGAGTCCCTAGATATTTAATCACTGATGGTGGTTCACATTTTATTCATGGTGCTTTCCGTAAAATGCTTGCTAAATATGATGTTAATCATAGAATTGCATCCCCTTATCACCCTCAGTCCAATGATCAAGTAGAATGGAGTAATAGAACTCAAATTAATTTTGCAAAAGACTGTTAATAGGTCCAGAAAGAATTGGTCCAAGAAACTTGACGATGCATTATGGGCCTATAGAACTGCATATAAAAATCCTATGGGTATGTCTCCGTATAAAATGGTCTATGGAAAAGCATGTCATTTACCTCTTGAACTAGAATACAAGGCTTATTAGGCTATTAAAGAACTTAATTATGATTTTAAACTTGCCGGTGAGAAGAGGTTATTTGATATTAGCTCACTTGATGAATGGAGAACCCAAGCCTACGAAAATGCCAAGTTGTTTAAAGAAAAAGTTAAAAGGTGGCATGATAAAAGGATACAAAAGCGTGAGTTTAATGTAGGTGATTATGTATTTCTATACAACTCTCGTTTAAGATTTTTTGCAGGAAAACTTCTCTCTAAATGGGAAGGCCCTTACGTTATCGAGGATGTCTACCGTTTCGGTGCCATAAAAATCAACAACTTCGAAGGCCCAAATCCGAAGGTTGTGAACGGTCAAAGAATCAAACACTATATCTCAGGTAATCCCATAAATGTTGAAACCAATGTTATTGAAACCGTAACCCCGGAGGAATACATAAGGGACACTTTTCGGAACGTTTCAGACTCCAAAAAGGAATAGGTATGTGGTACGCTAAGTAAACCGACTCCAAACCAGTTTTTAAGGCAATATTTCTCCATTTTGGAATATTTAGAAAAATAGAAAAATAAGCAGCAGTCCAGAAAGGACATGAGGGCTCCACGAGGGTGCAGGGGGCGCCCTACCCCCCTAGGTGCCCCCCTACCTCATGGGCACCTCGTGTGCTCTCCGGACTCCGTTTTCTTACTAGACACGTATTTTGGTCGGTAAAAATTCATTATATAACCTCCCGGGGGTTTTGACTCCTGTATCACGCAAAAACCTCCTGTTTGTGTTTCAAGTTGTTGCTGCTGCAGATTAGAGCAGGATGTCTTTGCAAGATTCAGTCGGGGAGAGCCGGGTGTCTCATCCGGCACCGAGATCAACGACAGACGATCATGTCGACCCCTTTTGGCCAGCAACGGAGGAAGAGATGGAGGCTGATTTGGAGAGGATAGACGCCATGGAAGAGGATCAAGAAGCCACTTCCCGCCTCCAAGCTGGATTCAGAATGGGAGAACTACAGAGCTCAACTATTCCAAACTCGGTTATCCCTTCCAATGTTAATTTCTTTCTTATGAGAATATGAAAAAGAGTGTCACTGGTTCTCCCACAGCTATGCAGCACCCTTGGGTGCAGGGAGCTTTGGCTGTTACAGGAAAACTCCAAAAGGAAATAATGGACCTCAAGCAGCAAGTCAACAAGCTTGAGGAGGAGAATCGTATCTTGAGGGGCATCATCGCGAAGAACATCACATCACCATCCCCGAAAAAAGAGACATAATCACATGGGTATGGGCACTCCACTTGGCAACTGCCAAGCCTGGGGGAGTGCCCTGGTATAGTATCACCATCACTTTTATCTTTACCGTTTTCTTAGTTCGATCCTTTTGGTAATATCTTGATCTAGTAGAATAAAAGTTCTTAGTATGATCTAGTTGTGAGTTTTGCTTTATTATCCTTCTATGTAATCGAGTCCGTGAGCTATATAATAAAGATTAGTGTTGAGTTAAGGGCTTGATTATTTTGATCATAAGTGAATAAAAGAAAGGAGAAAGAAATAAAAAGAAACAAAGACATCATGTGACTCTTATGGAGAGAAATGAGCTCACATAGAAAGAGTACGATGAATAAAAGTTATTGAGGGTTGACAAACATAGTTTTGGTCATCGTCGCAATTAATAGGAAGTAATAAAGAAAGAGAGGTCTTCACATATAAATATACTATCTTGGACATCTTTTATGATTGTGAGCACTCATTAATATATGACATGCTAAGAGTTGACATTGGACAAGGAAGACAACGTAATGGGTTATGCTTTCTTACATCTGAGATAAATTATATTGTCTTGGATCCTCCAACATGTTGAGCTTGCCTTTCTCCCTCATGCTAGCCAAATTCATTGCACCAAGTAGAGATACTACTTGTGCTTTTGTGACGCCCGGGTAATTAAGCTACAGTGATCCTCTGTTAGTGTTGCCACGTCACCTCGATTATAGTTGCTAATCTCGAGTTAGTTCAAAACGGTTTCGAAATTCAATTCAAAATTATGATGGTGATAAAAGTTTTCAAAAATTAAAACTAAAATGTTCGGGGTTGTCAAATATTACAAAGTTAATTATGGTGGAGTAAACACATTTTATAAAATGTCTAAGTTGTTAAAATGAATTAAAACAGAAAAGGAAAAATAAGAAAAGAAAACAAACAAAACAAATAGAGAGAAAGAAAACCCCCCTGGCCAACTGGGCCAAACAGCCCAGCCGGCCGGCCCAATGGCCCACCCGGCCCCCTCACTCCCCTTATCCCCTCGGTCCACACCCGACCGAACCCTAGCCCGCACCCCACTCGCCCCACTCGCCCCCCTCCCGCATCGCCCGCTCCTCCCCCCGATCTGGATCGAGACCGGGGGCTCGACGCCGACGCCGCCCCGTCCTCCCCTCCTCCCCGACCAGTCACCCAGGACGCCGGCGCCCCCTCGCCGCGCGCCCGACACCCCACGTCGCC
>NC_041384.1:531354359-531361580 GCF_002162155.2 Triticum dicoccoides
GAAAAAAAGGAATTAAAAAATATATAATAAAATAAAATAAATATAATTAATAAAAATAAAAATGATTTAATAAAATTAATTATTAATTAATTAATTAAGTAATTAATTAAGTAATTAATTAAGTTAATTAATCCGGTTTAATTAATTTAATTAACTAGTTAATTTTAATTAAACTGTAATTAGGATTAATCTAAACCCTAAATAAACCTAACAGTGTATGACAGGTGGGACCCACGGGACCCATATGTCAGGTTGACCAGGTCAACGGTCAACGCTGACTGCTGACGTCAGCATGACATCATGCTGATGTCATAAATCCATTTTCCGAATTAATTGAATAATTAATTAAATTTCAGAAATTAATAAAATCTTTAGAAAATCATACCTTTTAGTCCGTAACTCGGATTAAAATATTTTCAACATGAAAGTTGCTCAGAACGACGGGACGAATCCGGATACGCAGTCCGTTCGTCCGCCACACACCCCTAACCTATCGAACCCGCAACTTTCCCCCTCCGGCTCCTTTGCCCGAAAACACGAAACACCGGGGATATTTTCCCGAATGTTTCCCCCCTTAACCGGTACTACCTCATACCACGCTAGGGCACGCCTAGCATCGTTACTTGTCTTGTCATGCATCAATATGCATCTGTTTACATGGTATTCATTGTTTCTTCCCCCCTCTTCTCTCCGGTAGACTACGAGACCGACGCTGCTGCCGCCCAGTTCGACTACGGAGTTGACGACCCCTTTCTCTTGCCAGAGCAACCAGGCAAGCCCCCCCTTGATCACCAGATATCGCCCATTCTACTCTATACTGCTTGCATTAGAGTAGTGTATCATGTTACTGCTTTTCGTTATACCTATCCTGATGCATAGCCTGTCCTTGTTACTACTGTTGATACCTTTACCTTCAATCCTATATGCTTAGTATAGGATGCTACTATATTCATCTGTGGCCCTACATTCTTGTCCGTCTGCCGTGCTATACTATCGGGCCGTGATCACTCGGGAGGTGATCACGGGTATATAGTATATACTTTATACATGATACATGTGGAGACTAAAGTCGGGTCGTGAAGCACCCGCGAGTGGATCTTTGTGGCGGAGCGACAGGGCAGGTTGAGACCGCCTAGGAGAGAGGTGGGCCTGGCCCTGTTCGGCGCTCGCAGATACTTAACACGCTTAACGAGATCTTGGTATTTGATCTGAGTTGGCTACGAGCCTATACGCACTAACCATCTACGTGGGAGTAGTTATGGGTATCCCGGCGTCGTGGTATCAGCCGAAGCACTTCGTGACGCCAGCGACGGAGCGGCGCGCGCCGAATTGGACTGGAACGCCACTAGGCTAGGTCTGCTTTCGGCCGCCCATGCAACGTGCAGGTGTGCTCAGGGCGATGGGCCCAAACCCCTGCGCGCTTAGGTTTAGACCGGCGTGCTGGCCTCTCTGTTGTGCCTAGGTGGGGCTGCGACGTGTTGATCTTCCGCGGCCGGGCATGACCCAGGAAAGTGTGTCCGGCCAAATGGGATCAAGCATGTTGGGTAAGTTGGTGCACCCCTGCAAGGAAGTTAATCTATTCGAATAGCCGTGATCTTCAGTAACAGGACGACTTGGAGTTGTACCTTGACCTTATGACAACTAGAACCGGATACTTAATAAAACACACCCTTCCAAGTTCCATAGACAACCCGGTGATCGCTTTTCCACAGGGCGACGAGGGGAGGATTGCCGGGTAGGTTTATGCTATGCGATGCTACTGGAGATGCTATTTGGAGATGCTACTTGGAGATGCTACTTGGAGGACTTCAATCTACTCTCTTCTACATGCTGCAAGACGGAGGCTGCCAGAAGCGTAGTCTTCGACAGGATTAGCAATCCCCCTCTTATTCTGGCATTCTGTAGTTGAGTCCACCGGTATGGCCTTTTACACATATACCCATGCATATGTAGTGTAGCTCCTTGCTTGCGAGTACTTTGGATGAGTACTCACGGTTGCTTTTCTCCCTCTTTTCCCCTTTCCCTTCTACCTGGTTGTCGCAACCAGATGCTGGAGCCCTGGAGCCAGACGCCACCGTAGACGACGACCCCTACTACACCGGAGGTGCCTACTACTACGTGCAGCCCGCTGACGACGACCAGGAGTAGTTAGGAGGATCCCAGGCAGGAGGCATGCGCCTCTTTCGATCTGTATCCCAGTTTGTGCTAGCCATCTTATGGCAACTTGTTTAACTTATGTATGTACTCAGATATTGTTGCTTCCGCTGACTCGTCTATGATCGAGCACTTGTATTCGAGCCCTCGAGGCCCCTGGCTTGTATTATGATGCTTGTATGACTTATTTATGTTTTAGAGTTGTGTTGTGATATCTTCCCGTGAGTCCTTGATCTTGATCGTACACATTTGCGTGCATGATTAGTGTACGATTCAATCGGGGGCGTCACAAGTTGGTATCAGAGCCGACTGCCTGTAGGAATCCCCCTTCCAACTCCTTGGCCGAAGTCGAGTCTAGACATTGCAAAACTTTTACTAACATGGCTGTGTGTCTTATGGGCACACGTCGCCATTGGGTGGTAGTAGGATCTTTTACTCCTCGACCTTTACTCTGGGACTCTGATCTCTCCTCTATTCAGATTAAATGAAGTTTACTAAATCTAACAATAGGATCTCGTTATCACTTTCACCCGGAGAGCCCCTTGTTACTGATGATCGTCTGCTACACCAGAAGACCCTGAAGATACTCTCCGCTGTTAACCCGAGAACTTGTGTTCATCGCGTTTGCAATTCCCCTTCCACCGCAAACCCTTATGGATAACTACTTGCAGTTGTTATTCTTACATTCATCCCCAGTTGGTCTTGTTATTACAAGATAACCTGAAAAACTCGTCGTTGTTTCGATAATCCTTTGAGCTTACTGCCTTGCTGTTCTTTGTCACTTGAATACCCCTACGGTTAATTATTGCACTTATCGAGTATCCGCTCATCCCCAGTTGTTCATGAGTTTCACAAAAGTCCTCAAAATACTATTCGATGTTCCGAAAATCCTTTGGTGCCTTTGGCTCTTGAAATTCTTGCTTGCTCGCATTATGGTTAATCCCATAAGTCTCGTAGTCTTATTGACATTCCTTGTCATTATCATTTTGGGTCTATTGACTCAATATATTTGCGCATACGCGCAATCATCACTGATCCTTATAAATTACCTTTCCGGCTGAGCTGCCATTCTTTTAACTGGAATTGGTTCTCGACCAGTCCAATTGTCGTTGATTGTATCCCTAATTCTATTCAGCTTATCCATTCTTGATCAGAGCATTTGCTCCTGATCCCTTCATTTGAAATCATAATTACTTTGCTAATTAAGCGTTGAACTATTCAGCTATTCTATAAACCGATGCATTTGCAATCTTTCTTCCTCTGATTGGGTATCGATACTCATATCAGCCCCATTTTGGATCGCCATATCCACTGATGGATTATTATCCGACAGTGTCCTTCACATTTGATCACTTTGTGAGTTCTTCCCCTGATACCTAATGCCTTTGTTAAGTTGTATCCTCCGCTTGGCCAACCATACTCTGCTTTCGGGCTTGTGTTATTTACTCTTGAAACTTGTGGTATAGGTTTCTAAGAAGCCACTAAGGATTGAACATATGCTTTCTTTAGACCGTGTGAACCCGAAAGTTTTCACGAGTCATACTCTTCTGGTGCTTCGCCAAATAAAATTTCAACACTGCAACTTAATCGAACGCGAGAAGTGGATGAAAGGTTATGCATTGGAGAAGTGGGAGTCGACCTTGAACTTTGTGTTCATGCCCATGGACCCGATGTACATCTTCTCATCGAAGCTTCTTTTAAAATTAATTATTCCCTTGATATAAGTTCATCTTATATCTGGGGTATGGCCTTTTACAATCGTGGTTCCGACCATGTTCTCCTTTAAATACCATTTTCGATGCAAGTGTAAGCACTTGTCTTCTGTGGATCAATACCCCGGTACAACCTCTACTTTGATCTGTCGTCGAGTATTACCCCATGGTATCTCGAGATTATCTTGGAACTGCATAACTTCCTATGAGTTCTTCATCAAGTACTACATACTCACTGATTACAATTTTTCATGGGCTCTGAGTTATTAAACACTCAAAGACACCGATAACTGAACCGAGTCCGCATTACGGTTCAACAACTCTTACTAATATTCTTTACTTACGAGTTTGTACCCGATCACGTCATTCCTAGCCTGTTTCGCTATATCATTATCGTGATAAATTTTAACTGTGCTACCTGGTCCTTAATCCCGGAGCACAACTTTTGACAATGAGCTAAGCTTATGTCGATCTTCCTCGTCATATCAGTTCGCCTTGAACAACGATCTTGATTTCAAGTTTGTGTCGTACCTATGGTTCCAATAACCTCTTGCTTCATCATTCTTTTGACTTGGTGTGATCGCGGATCGATTACATCTTCGTGGAATCTCTCGACAAATGTGTCATGATCACCATCTACATTCTGATGCTCTTCCAGGATATCAATTGAATTAATGATGAGAAATACCATCCTTGCCCTCGATGATTTGTGTTGTCATCGACCTCTTTATTGCGTTCCCTCCAACAAAAACTTGTTTGTGTTCTGTGTTATACCTCGAGTTCCTTGCTACCTAGCATTTGTTCTTCTTTACCATGGAGTATTACCATCTTTTATGTCAAGAAGGTCGTGAGGATTATTCCACCTCTTGAGAATTCTTGACATAGAAATACTTCTCACCATCACCATTCTTTCTTGGTCCCCGTGTTAATTCCAACAAGTGAACGGTGTTGTTTGGATTCTTTCCTTCTAGCAACCCTATTTCTTTGAAGTGAATGGGCGATAGTTCATTCTAAGTCCTTCGCTAATTGAATCACCATTCTAACGTTGGCCGTGCAACCCAACCCATATTTCGGGTGCACCGTTCAACCAATGTTTAATTATGTATGTTTTCCTCGAGCATATCCCATTATATCATTTGATCTGACAAATGTTATCTCCTTATCCACATAATTGTGGAGATCTATCTTTTGGATACCTCGATGAGTTATCGCTGAGTCCATCAGTCACCTCCTCATCCTCTCCTTGGTTTAATGATGAACTATTGTTTCAGGAACCCGCTCCCATAGTTCATTTCCCGAGAATCTTACAATGTCATTTCGTCGATATGTGCCGCAGCTTTTCTTCTCGGACATCCTGAGTCTGAGGTATCATGACACCAACCGGATCTGAATCTTGGTCGGATATGATGGTTGGGACATTTTCCAAGAGTTATGATGTTGATCCTTTGATGACCCGGTAACATGATGTCATGCCTAGCACCCCCCCCCCCTGGCTGGAGGACCTATCATTATAGATTCCTTTTCAGCAAGGTTATCCATTCATCCATGAGGAAATTGTAAGACTTATTCTACAAGTTATTCCTGATGGATCCTTCGTGTTTCCAAAGTCTGATCTTCACCTGATGACCATGTCAATGCTATCTCGAAGCATGTCTATGGTACTCCGATTTTCAACAAGAACATTTGAAGCCCAATGCTAAATGTTTCCTGCTCAATTATCCAAACACCGTTGTATGGGTAATGTCATGAAATTTCTCTCCCCTACCTAAGGAGTTTTCTACCTAATATCCTGTCATGGATATCTTGCTCTGCTTGTCCTTGGGAAGGATATACCCCTGATATACGTGTTTAAGCACATTTTCCTTCCCGTTGTTTTGTTCAAACTTTCTTGTAAACTACTTAACCGAGCACGGTAATCCCCTGCTTAGGTAAACACCTCGGTGTACCTTCCTGTCTGGTGTAACCCTGTTTCTACTGTTGATGACTTCCGGTAACCGCCGATGGACGAGAACTTTGCCTATTGGTCCGCCTCGTTCAACGAGCAGGAAGGTGGTTCTCTTCGTCCCTTGCCCTTGGTACCAACGTTGTTGCCGACATAACTGACATGGTACTCTCTGACATGCCTTGCTATCATGACCGTGAAAGATGTCACTGCTCCTATAAAAAAAATTAAAAAAAACCACATGGTGGGCCCATAACCCATAGTTCCACAGGATCGAAACCTGACTCTCCGGCACACCCATATCTCCGAAGTTATTCCTCACGATTGGCTTCGTATGAAGATCACCAACCACCTTCCTAGAGACGATCTATTCTGGTATCAGATGCAATACTTATTCTCGTTGCTCTGGACCCCTTTCACCCTTTGTTTCAGGCATCGAACAATTGCCTACCCGCTCGAAACTTCTCATGGTACCTCCGTACTTTGCTCTCGATACTTTCTTTAGTTTCAATTCGGGAGTTACTTCCCACCACCTTCCCTGTGTTATTGACCAGATAATCAACCTTGCAGAGGTTCGTTCCCCCGGAATACCCCCCTTTGTTCTTTCTTAAGTATGATGGAGATCCTGAAGGAAGGACGACGATTTCATCATGATGCATTGAGGCATGGGAGTGAAGACATCAACGCTATGGATCCACCTCTTCGAGGAGAGCAACCAAAGACGAGAAGATTCGTTAGGATTTCGTAACCAGACCTTTCCCCCCTAGTCCCCTTCTTAAATCTCGGGACGAGATTTCTTGTAGTGGAGGAGAATTGTGACGCCTGGGTAATTAAGCTACAGTGATCCTCTGTTAGTGTTGCCATGTCACCTCGATTATAGTTGCTAATCTCGAGTTAGTTCAAAACGGTTTCGAAATTCAATTCAAAATTATGATGGCGATAAAAGTTTTCAAAAATTAAAACTAAAATGTTCGGGGGTTGTCAAATATTACAAAGTTAATTATGGTGGAGTAAACACATTTTTATAAAATGTCTAAGTTGTTAAAATGAATTAAAACAGAAAAGGAAAAATAAGAAAAGAAAACAAACAAAACAAATAGAGAGAAAGAAAACCCCCCTGGCCAACTGGGCCAAATAGCCCAGCCGGCCAGCCCAATGGCCCACCCGGCCCCCTCACTCCCCTTATCCCCTCGGTCCACACCCGACCGAACCCTAGCCCGCACCCCACTCGCCCCCCTCCCGCATCGCCCGCTCCTCCCCCCGATCTGGATCGAGATCGGGGGCTCGACGCCGACGCCGCCCCGTCCTCCCCTCCTCCCCGACCAGTCACCCAGGACGCCGGCGCCCCCTCGCCGCACGCCCGACGCCCCACGTCGCCTCGGATCCGTCCCCGTCTCTCGCCGGGACCACATC